>NC_081846.1:66019685-66301817 GCF_963259705.1 Myotis daubentonii | reverse complement strand
GCAGATAAGAAAGCAGAGGCTCTGATCATAGGACTGGCTCATGTACACAGCTAGTAAAGGACAAGCCAGGACTCAAAGTGTACTCAATCTTGATGCCAAGGCCCATGCATTTTTCCCCCATATGCCCATTTAGGGTTGTCAGATTAACAAATAAAAATACAGGATGCTCCGTTAAATTTGAATTTCTGCTAAACAATATCAATCAAATGTTGGTGTCAATTCAACACCAACAGGAATCCCCAATTTGGGACTGTCATAAAGAAGGGCATGTTATTTCAGTTCAAACAGCTCAGCTGTGACACAGCATGGCTGTGAGAGCAGCTGTTTGAAGGCCCTGGGGCGAGTGAGGTCCTGGGGCCAGTTGAGATATGGGTGGAAGTTCCCTTCTCCACTTCCAGGTCTGGGCCATAAAAACACCCTCTCCTATCTTCCAGGTTCTCTTTCTCCCCATTCACCAGCTAGAAGTTAAAGACCACAAAGATATCAAAGTTGGTAGAGTCAATAGAAGGAAGAAGCCTGGGTCTCTGGATCAGCACTTTAAAAGCCACCGATTTGAACATTCATATTACACTATTGCTTGAGCAAGAAATAAGTATTTATTCCATTAAGATATTGAAAATTGGGGAATTATTTATTACAATAGCTAGCATTATATGAACTAACATGGAAATTATTACAGGACTTAAGTTAACATGGTGAGTTCTTTAGAGAAAAGCCAACCTGATGCCATACCACTTGGCAAAATTTAGAATCAAAAGGTGAAAAGTGCATTAGTTGCTTACAGGAAAACTTCTCTAAATTTTTTTTTTTTTTTAAAAGGTCAAGACCTAGTCAGTTTGGCTCAGTGGACTAGAGTGTTGGCCTGTGGATTGAAGGGTCCAGGGTTTGATTCTGGTCAATGGCATGTACTTTGGTTGTGGGCTCCTCCCTGGCCAGGGGCTTGGTCAGGACTCATGCAGGAGGCAACCAATTGGTGTGTTTCTCCACATTAATGTTTCTCTCTGTCTTTCCCTCTCTCTTCCACTCTGTCTAAAAATCATTGGAAAAATGTCCTCGGGTGAGGATTAAAAAAAATGAATAAAAAAAAGGTCAAGGATACTGATTCTATGAGACATTTAATTCAATTAACCTGTTTGTGGGCAGATGAATAGCCATCAAAGATTCAAATCGAAGGGTTGTTTCCATATTTCTAAAGAGCTCTAACAATTATTTTACCTCAGATAGTAATCCAGAAATAGTCTTTGTCTAAAGACATTTTTCTTTATATATAAATACTAGGGGCCCGGTGCATGAAATTCGTGCACTGGGTGTGTGTGTGGGGGGGAGTGTCCCTCAGCCCAGCCTGCCCCCTCTCACATACTGGGAGCCCTCAGGCGTTGACCCCCATCACCCTCCAATCGCAGGATCGGCCCCTTGCCCAGGCCTGATGCCTCTGACAGAGGTGTCAGGCTTGGACAGGGGATCCCCATCTCCCCCCGATCACTGGCTCTGGCCCCCGCCCAGGCCTGAGACCTCTGACCCAGGCTTCAGGCCTGGGCAAGGGGACC
Organism: Myotis daubentonii; assembly: GCF_963259705.1. Classification (NCBI taxonomy): domain Eukaryota; kingdom Metazoa; phylum Chordata; class Mammalia; order Chiroptera; family Vespertilionidae; genus Myotis; species Myotis daubentonii. The sequence goes on along the minus strand of NC_081846.1, from coordinate 66,300,270 downwards.
ATCATATCCCCCCAATCCCCAGCTCCGCCCCCCACCCAGGCCTGATGCCTCGGCCAGAGGAGTTGACCCTCATCACCCTCTGATCACCAATCACCGGATCGGCCCCTTGACCAGGCCTGAGGCCTCCGGCAGAGGTGTCAGGCCTGGGCGGGGGACCCCCAGCTCCCCGTGGTTGCAGGCTCCACCCCTGCCCAGGCCTAACACCTCTGGCCTAGACGTTCGGCCCGGGCAGCGGGGACCCGCAGCTGCAGCGGACCTGCGATCATGGGCTTAGCTTTAGGCCCAGGCAAGGGACCCCTAGCTCCCAAGACTGCCAGCTTCGACCGTGCCCAGCTCCCATCGCTGGCTCCACCCCTACTTCCTGCTATCACTGGCCAGGGCGGCAAAGGCACCTGATTCTCTGATCATGGCTGGGGGGCAGGGCAAAGGCAGCCCTTGGGCCGCCTTTGCCCTGCCCCCCAGCTCTTAGCTCCCCCCTGGGTTTCTGATCACTGTCAGTGGCAGGGGGCTTCTTCCTGCTTTCCCTTTCGCCTCCCTGCATTGTGCCTACATATGCAAATTAACCGCCATCTTGTTGGCAGTTAACTGCCAATCTTAGTTGGCAGTTAACTGCCAATCTTAGTTGGCAGTTAATTTGCATATAGCCCTGATTAGTCAATGAAAAGGGTATTGTCGTACGCCAATTACCATTTTTTTCTTTTATTAGATAGGATAGTTTTGCTGCACTTGAAAAATAATCTCTGAGTAACTGGTAAGGCAGTCTGCTAGTTTCCCTGAAAATCCACTCTTGGCTTCTTCCAAACTGTCATAGTTCTCGGTAGTTCTAACTGGGCCAACCAATTAGGAACTATGTTTCCCAGACTTTCTTGCAGTTAGGTGTGACTAGCTGAGTAAGTTCTCTCTGATAGAATGTGAGTGGAAGCATTGGATGTAACAAACTCCAACCAGAAAGCACATTTGTTAATGCAGTTGACAATGCAGTGCTCTTTCAGAGGTACTGGCAATCAGATGCACAGAATAAATGCTCAGTTACTTTCTACCACATGTTAACTCTGTCATGAACACAAAACAATATGTTTTAGTGTGATAGCATTTTCTGTATGGGGAAAAATGAAAGTAGAGGACCAGGAATTTATCTTTCTAGCTTATAATACAATTTTTTTAGGTTCCCATTTGGTGCTCACTTCCAAGGCCCACAGTGTCCCTCTACGACAAAGAGAAACATTTAAAAAAATGTCTAAAGCAGCCACCCTTTACAACTCTCTTTCTTAAATTTAAAAATGACATTCATCTTCAAAGACTTATAAAACAAACCAGCATAAATTTTATAATTAAAATATATATACAGGTAAGCACAAAGAATTGGAAAATGCAAAATTCTCATAATTTTATCCACAGTGATAACTATTTTCTTCTAGTCCTTTTATTATTAATAGATATATATGTATTTTTTTTTTACAAAAATAAGATCATAAGAAAAAAATAAGGTCATAAGTAAATGGAGTTAGATAACTTGATTTTTTTCTATTTAGTTCCTTTAGTCTGTTTTTTTGTGTTTTTTTTTTTAAATAACAGCTTTAGTGAGATACTAGAGGCCCAGTGCATGAAATTCGTGCATGGAGGAGGGGTGTCCCTCAGCCTGGCCTGTACCCTCTCACAATCCAGGACCGCTGGCTCCTAACCACTTGCCTGCCTGATCTCCCCTAACCACCTCTGCCTGCCTGCCTGATTAACCCAACCGCCTCTGCCTGCTGATCTGATTGCCACCTAACTGCTTCCCTGCTGGCCTGATCACCCCCAACTGCCCTCCCCTGCTGGCCTGATCGCCCCCTAACTGCTTGCTCCCCGACGCTGGCCTGATGGCGCCCCTAACTGCTTGCTCCCACACAGGCCTGATCACCCCTAACTGCTTGCTCCCCTGCTGGCCTGATCACCCCTAACCTCCTCTGCCTCGGTCCCCGCCACCATGGCTTTTTCCAGAAGGAAGTCGGATGTCCAAAAGATGTCTGGTTGACCCAGTCTAATTAGCATATCACCCTTTTATTAGTATAGATAATTCACATAACATTAAATTCAATCTAAAAAAAAATGGTTGTTATATTAAGATTCTGCAACCATCCAAATGTAGAAGATTTCACCAATCTGAAAAGAAACTCAATATCCATTAGCAGTTACCTCCCATTCCTTCCTCTATCTAGCCCAGCCCCTAGCAGCCACTAATCTACTTTCTGTCTCTGTGTATTTTCGTATTCTGGACATTTCATATAAATGGAATAATATATAGCCATTTGTGTCTCTCTTTCTTCACTTAACATAATGTTTTCAAAGTTCATTCATGTTGTATCTGTAAATTATTCCTTTTTAAGTTTGAATAATATTTCACTGTGTGAATATACCAGGTTTTATGTATCCATTTACCAGTTGATGGACATTTTGTTTATCAGTTGGTAACTTATTTTTTTCCTTACCAAAAATTTTTTATTAACATGGTATTAAAAATCATGTTTAATGTCTATGGAATATTCTATTAGAATGGCCTCCAATATAAAAAACCATTCCATTTAATGAGATGTAGCATATTACTTAATTTAAGTATCTTGTAATAAACATCTCTATAGAGACTAGACAAATTTTAGCAATTCTGTCTCACTTTAGATTTGGGCAACTAGAATAGGATTGACTACATTCTGGAATGGGGGGAGGCAGGAGTTAGTGCAAATATAGGGTGGAATATGGTTGTGGGGGAAGGAGAGAGTCCACTTTCTTAAGCTATCTACAGTCAAGGAAAGCGGTTCAGGATATGCCACTGACAATGTCTGTAATCTAACAAATAAAATGATTTGCCTGACCAAGGGCAGATATAGGTCCCAGATTGCCAAGGTGTGGCTCTAGCTTCTTTCAGACCTGAAGCAGCCTGAGGCAGTACTCTGTCAGCCCTAACGGGCTGACTGTAAATCATGCTTGTTGGCAATTTCTGCTGACGTGCTGCCTGGCACACGGTTAAAAGCATTTCTCGGGGCTGAGAGTAAATTCCAAGACAGCAATGACAGCTATAACAATGATGCCACGTGTTAAAGTGTTTAAAATCCCTCACCAGGAGCAGTCATCCAACACAACATCCTTTACTTAGTAGATCCTGAACGCTGGAAGACAATGGAGAGGCAGGCTATGCTAAAGAAGAACGGGAGATTGCTCTGCAAAAGAATATAGCAGTGGGCTTAATACGTAGTATTTGATGAGGTAGCCCCTGTCCCGCCCTCACCTCCCCAAGCCCAAAGGGACTGAGTTCTTCTAAGGCATTTCAGTTGTGAGCAGATGTCTACTGTGCAACAAGAAAATGAGACAAAGGGGGATACAGAATTGCTGGAAAGAACATAATAAACACAAATCATGCTGCTTCCAATAGGCTGTGAGGCTTTCATTTACAATCTGGCTTATTCCACTTCATTTGTTTCTAAAGGACTCGGGTTTGTTCTGGGATGGGGTAGAGAGAGGTGGCGAGGCCAACATTGTGTCCTGAGGATAAGCTTCTGTGGGGTGTCCACACAGAAACATGTGCACTAAGAACATTTCTGGGGGTCAAGAGTTTTGCTTAAAAAGCAGTCACAAAAGGGAAAAGGTTTGGCATCCTCTTTGAAGAGATAAAAGTATACCTTTTTAGCAGTATGCCTTTGAAAGAATTTATCCCAGACTAATTTTTTAACCAATATAACTGTATGTGTTTTCAGAGAGCTGTTTTGCAAAAGGAACATGTCTTGAGTTTTACGAGAAGAATTGCCAGCATGGAGCAAATGAGGGACCTTCTTGAGTCAAAAGAAAAAAAAAAAATCCCCGGTGGTTTCTGGCTCACAGACACTCTGCAAAATGTCCTGGGATGGAGACCATCTGGACAAATATATTCCCACCCCACCAAACAAAATGCAAGTTAGAAAACAGGAAAAACACACCCCCACACACAGAGCTGAGCCAAGACACCGAATGATTGAAGGGCGGCAACTTTGCACAATGCAGGAGGAAGTGGGGCTCCACAGGCACCTGGGAATGCAGAGCCACTGGAAACTCTGGGAATGCCCTTCACAGTGTCCTAGGAGAGAGAAAGAGCATAGATCCTGCTGAATGTGAGGCTAGAGAAGACTGTCTGGCCAAAGGGAAAAAAGGGAAGACAGGAAATGGAGAAATTTCCATTTTCACAGTCATTTTCCATGCTTTCTCCAAGCACTCAAAAGCTGTCCAAATTAACAGCTACTTGCTGGGTGGCTTTGAATGATGGATTGGGCATTTCCTGGGATTCCTTAGTATGTTTAAACTCATGAGAGGTATAAAAGGGTGTAAGATTTCATCTGCTAAATCAGATGGATAGTCAGCTTCTCAAACATCTAAATAAACATGTAAGATAGTCACCAACAAAGAACTTTGACATGAGATACTATATGCAAACTTAACCAAACTTTCTAAGTTTAGTTTAAAAAAAATTTTTTTACTGGATTAGGTTCTCTAAACTTATAGGTTAGTTTGCAAAAGAAACTGTCATAATAGTCAGTAGTGGTCCACAGGAATAACACAGATATGTGTGCTGTGATATCACTGTTGCTTTCATGATGTTGACTTTCTAAGTACAGTAATATGTCGGGCTGTCCATTCTTGACATAGAAAAATTATTCATGATTTTATGTGGAGTGGAGTCTAACACACAAAACATTGTTTTCCCGTCAGAATGGTGAGGATGTGGCTTTTTTCCCCTCGCATAACGGAATACCCCACACTTTCCTACTCCTCATAAGTCACTTCAACTTCTATTTCTTTTCGCTATATCTTTGAATGATGTAGTCAGAGTCTCTTCTGCCAATCAGCAGCCCATTCCTCTCCACTATGAAACGTATTGTTATTGGACTTGTGTTTTCTAGAACAGCTGTCCTCAACTTGTGACCCACAGTTCTGTGCTGGTCCAAGAAGATTTGGCAAGTGATCCAAAGTGCCCTCTGTAGATAGAAGTGATGTAAAAAAAAAAGTTGACTGCTGCCTGTCAAACAAAATAACCTCAGAAAGATACAAGGGGAATCACTAATCTAGACCACAGAATAGTCTCCAGCTATTATAAGAGCTTTAAAAAATAAAATCAATCTATGTGGCCAGGCCAGAAACACTGTGGACCTGGTTGCTAAGCACCCACTCTCTAGTCAGGAATTTTCCTTCACCATTCAGCTACCATGGCTTTGCAATTTTTTTCTAAAATGCCGTGTGTGTGTGTGTGTGTGTGTGTGTGTGTGTGTGTACCTCATAATCTTCACCTCTGAAATAGGGGATAAAAATATATAGTCACTTTAAGTTTAGACTATTCAGAAAAAAGAAAATAGAATGAAGATAATACTGTGGTAGCCTTTCTTCCTTTTTCCTCTCCTTCTTCCTTCCTTGTGTCCTTCAATTTTTATTTTTTGGCAGTGAGATGCCTTTTCCAAGAAGCATGTTAAATTAACCCCATTATATAAAAACTAGGGGCCTGGTACATGAAATTTGTGCACTGGGGGTGAGGAGTGTCCCTCAGCCCAGCCTGCCCCCTCTCACATTCTGGGAGCCCTCAGGGGATGTCCTAGTGATGGCTTAGGCCTGCTCCCTGCTCCCCTTGGGGATAGGGCCTAAGACGCAGTCTGGCCTCCCTTTGTGGGAGGTGACTGGGCTGATCAGGGAAAGGCACCAGCCCCATCACCCTGCTGCTGCAGCCACTGCCAGTCACCACAGCCAGCAAGGTTTTTTCATCAACACGGACTCCAGTCCCTTCACCATGAAAATATGACAACTTTCTTTTTTTTTTTTAAATATATTTTATTGATTTTTTACAGAGAGGAAGGGAGAAGGATAGAGAGTCAGAAACATCAATGAAAGAGAAACATTGATCAGCTGCCTCCTGCACACCCCCCACTGGGGATGTGCCTGCAACCAAGGTACATGCCCTTGACCGGAATCGAACCTGGGACCCTTTAGTCCGCAGGCCGACACTCTATCCACTGAGCCAAACCGGTTAGGGCAATATGACAACTTTCTTTAGGCATTTTCAAGATGTGTCTTTCATATAATAATAATTTCTTTATTATTTTTTTATCCTCACCTGAGGATATGTTTCCATTGATTTTTAGAGAATGTGGAAGAGAAAGGGAAAAACAGAGAGAAACATCAAAGTGAGAGGAACACTTTGATTGGTTGCCTCCTGCATGAGCCCTGACCTGGGCCCCGGCCAGGGAGGAGCCTGCAACCTAGGTACATGCCCTTGGTCAGAATTGGACTCAGACCCTGCCATCCGCAGGCCAAGGCATTATCCACTGAGCCAAACCGGCTAGGGCAGGGTATGACATTACTTAGCCCTCCAGCAGCGGACCTTCATTTTTTTTTCCAGGAGTGTGGTGAAAAACCCTAGATCACCTTTTTGGATTCTTATTACCCAAGTTACTAAGAATATTACCAGTGACATACAGGGAGATTAACCAATGAGCGGTCAGAAAAGTGTTTCCTCTGTAGTTCACACCAATCGCCAGCTTGCCGCGCCCCCTCCCTTGCCCCGCGCCCCAGGCCTGATGCCTCTGGCCCAGGCTTCAGGCCTGGGCAGGGTACCTCCATCTCCCCCCGATCACTGGCTCTGCCCTCGCCCAGGCCTGATGCCTTGGCCAGAGGCGTCAACCTCCATCACTCTCCAATCTCCAGATCGGCCCCTTGCCCAGGCCTGACGCCTCCGCCAGAGGTGTCAGGCCTGGGCAGGGGACCCCATCCCCCCCTATCACCAGCTTCTGGGGGCTTCTGGGGCCAGCCTGGGGATGGCTGCTCCCACTGGCGGCTGCGCTGTCCTGCCCTGCCTGCAGTATGCAAATTAGCCGCCATCTTTGTTGGTGGTTAATTTGCATATTGTGCTGATTAGCCAATGGGAGGCGTAGCAAAGGTGCAGTCAATTACCATGTTTGTCTATTGTCAGATAGGACTAGTGGCCCGGTGCACAAAATTCATGCACATTAAAAGGGAATTAATTAGAGGAAATATTTTAATATTGCTATTTGCCCTTTCTCTAAAATAGAAGAGTCAGAGATGAAAGAAAATTAGTAAAATGTATATGAAGATCCTCCTCCTGTCAGAGTCTGGGGCACACCGCAGGACCTAGAGTCAAGTCTCCGCCCACCTGTGTGTGCCTCGAAATTGTGCAAGACCCAGATCCTGCCGCCCCACCCCCGTCAATCCCCGCCAGGTGGGGGGCTCACCCTCAGGTCCCCGGACCCAGCGCCAGGGTGGAGGGCACAGCCTGAGGTCCCCTGTCAAGCCCTGCCAGGCAGGGGGCATAGCCTCAGGTACCCTGCCCCAACCAGGCGCTACGCAGCCTCAGGTCCCTGCTGATCGCTTGTTATGGCTTGTTACGGGAACCCCGCCTCCTCTGTGGGCGCAGCCATCTTGTGATGTCATGATGGTTAATTTGCATATTACCTCTTTATTATATAGGATATAAAAGTGGAGCTGCCCTGGTTAAAGATGGGATAAAGGACCCTTATTCTTGCTCCCCCTTCAAGTACTGCTTTCCTATTAGCCATAGAGATTGTTTCCCTGGGTCCTAGGGATCCAGAAAAGGTCTGAAAACCATTGGTTTAGTAGGAAGACCATTTTCTGGGTATCAGGAGACCCAGATACCCATTTAGAAGTGGAGCTTTGGCCATGTTGAGCCATCTCAGGGACCAGAGGACCGAGTGGCCTGGGAGCTAAGAGACAGTCTCAACAGAAGTAAGTCAACCTGGGTGTGGAAGAGAGTTGGCAGAGCCCCTATGATTCAATGAAGCAGCTTCTCTTCCAGCTGTTCCTATATCAGCATTCCACTGGGGTTTTAGAACCTGTCAAATCACTGTTCAGATTACTGAACAGGTAATCTATAAAGGATCTTTCAATCACAAAGTTCTATACTACAGTTCTAACTCAGTTGTAGTCCATCTAACTTTCTTTGAAGATAATGCTTTCTGAAAGGTCTTAGAATATAGCCAATGTATTCATTTGCTAGTTGTTGATTGTATGTTATTAGTATTTCCCCTCCCTTGTTATGCTTAAAGTCCCATAGTAAAAATACCTGGCTACTCTTCTCTCAGAAAAGAAAGATAGTCATGGCAGTTCAGGAAACAAGGCATTAACTAGTTCTATACTATTCCTTTAAATAGTTTACTACAGCCATGTACCTAAGATGTAATCACTTTAACCAAGTTAACTTTTTTAGTTTCAGTGCTGTTGCAAAGCATACACATTTTAGAAACTCATCTTTTTCATAGTTCCCTGAATTATACCAAACATCAGTGGACTGTTTGTATGAAAATTACATATTGAAGAAATGATGGGACTATAGAAATAACTTTTTCCAAAAAAAATAATCTCCAAATAAACAAACTTTATTCTCAATTCTGCCTATTGCCTTCTAGTTCCTACATATACTCTATAGCTATTACTATGGTGTCCACATAAATTTGCAACATGATTTACAATTATTTTGCAAATTTTTAATTGGCAAAGGCTGTATAATATTCCAGTGTTTGTATATTTCAACCACAGATCAAGTAGCAATAAAAGCTCAGAATCTTAATACCAGAAGTTGTAGCTTTGCTTTGCAAAGGCCCGTCTTTGAACCACTAAAGTCAAGGGTCAAGGATTGACTCAGAAGATTACAGGGCCTCATATGATGTTCTCAAGGTTGGAAATATACATGGCAAGTGGAGTACAAAATGCACAGCATACAAGGACTTTTAAGCCTACTGTAGTCTCCAAATACAGAGAAAATTGAAAATGTTAACCTATACAGTCCCATCAGGTTTTGGTCAAAGCAGTCAGGTCATAGACACTGCCATACCCAACTCATTCTTGGTTATCTCTAGTCCTGCTTTGCACAAAAATTTAAGCCATAAATTTCTACAGAAGTGACTCAAATGAGAAGTAATTTCTCCTTTTAAAATTATTTACGTTGGAAATAACCTCACAAGCTTTGGAGCTGGAAATTTTTAAGGATGGACCCATGGATGGGATCTAGGAAATATGTCCTCACCCTATATATTAAAAGCCTAATATGCTAAGTGTCCAGTTGACCAGTCAGCCGTTCAACCAATTAAAGCGTAATATGCTAATGATATGCTAAGGCTGCTCAACCGCTCGCTATGATGTGTACTGACCACCAGGGGGCAGACAGTTGACTGGTCAACCAGTCAGTATGACGTGCACTGACCACCAGGGGGCAAGCGCTCCAACCAGTAGGTTAGCTTGCTGCTGGGGTCCTATTGATCAGGACTGAGTGAGACAGACCAGGCATGCCCTGGAGCCCTCCCGCGGTCCCTCCCTGGCTGGCCAACCTCCGTGTTCCTCCCTGCTCCAATCGTGCACCGGTGAAGTCCCTTGGCCTGGCCTGTGTCCTCTCGCAATCTGGGACCCCTTGGGGGATGTTGGAGAGCTGGTTTTGGCCCGATCTCATAGGCCAGGCCAAGGGACTCCCCCTGCTGGTGCATGAATTCGTGCACCAGGCCTCTACTATAAAATAACTTACTTCTACTTGGCATTCTGAGAGCATTTGGATATTTTGAACGAAGCTTTTGCCATCTTCCAATACATCAGGCAACACTGGGCCTTCAATTGTATATTTCAGAATGGATAGACCTCGACTTTTTCTCCAATCAGAATTTGGTTTTCAGATACAGTGGGTGGTTGGTTGTTTTGATTATGTTCCACATCTGTTCAGAGGGTTTTGTCAAGGGGAGCCTAAAAATGTCACTTCTTAGAAATGTTCCTTTTTGTTCCCTTCTTACTGTTAGTCCTTCTCATTCTTGTTCTAAAACATGCTAAATAATTCCAACCTTCCAACACTGTTTGCACCTTTCCAATGCTCGTAGCAAGTACATGGGGCTGTATAACTACTAACGAGGAAATCAAACTCTGAAAAGTGCTAAATAATCACATTGTTGGAGCTATAACAGCAATACAAAGCACTTTCATTTTCACAAGTACATTTTGAAAGTAATAAAATAAAGTGTGTTAGTTAAACAGAGACATTTGCACCATGGGAGGCTGTAGAACTATTCAAAAGTAACATTGATAGAGGTTAATATATGAAAGAGGCTTTGGGGAACAGATTATTATTATTATTTTAAGTGGAAATATACTTACAGCATTCAAAAGGAATAGGACTGCAATTTTATTATGATAGGTCCTCAAGTTCTTGATTTTCTTTAAAAATATAAATTTGCATGTGACTCATAGATATTATTCAATGAAATTGAAATGCAACCCTCATTTTCCCCCCTTCTTCCTTTTTTTCTCTAAAACCTTCCAAGTTCAGTATGTCATTGGTAAAATCTAACTAGAATAAAACAACCAGCTTGAAATGAATGTGATTCTCAGTGGTCATAATCATGTGAAGTATAATGACCACTTTCCTCAGCTGTCACCAGAGCTCACGTGTCTTTAAGAGAATGGAATCCTAGCTTTTGTCTCCACTTAAGAAACCTACAATTGGGCTTTGAAGATGGGAACTCCACTACAATCACCAACACCAACCACCTGGAAATATATTGTGCCAAAAACTTACGCCTTCTCCCACACCCCTTTCCAAAAAAAGTTCCAAAAGTATACTTGGCAATTACTTATTTATTTGAGACTTTTATTTACTGGTATTGTCACAGCAAAAGAGGTACATGTGACCAAAGCAGTACTTAACTTTCCAGAATTGTAAATGCATTTGAAAATTCCCTTTTTACTTTCCCATGCCCCCCAATCTTATGTTTTATACAAGAAAAATTTAAAGATACACTGAATCTCTTCGGTACCTTGGACCACCAGGATTGGGCCTCAATGAACAGTATTATGTCATTGTATAATAGGAAAGCAGGAAATGTCTCTATTGTTGCCTCTACTTCCCCTTTGCAGTCCTCTCAACTCCTTTGTCTGTCAATGATATAGCTGTACCCAAAGTTCTGCCTGAGATAATAAAAAAAAGCACTCCCTCAAAAAATAGCCATAATTCTGGACCTCATGGAGCTTATAAACATTCCTGTTACTCCAATTCATAAGGTATCCATTGATTGATTGATTGATTGATTGACAAGAGTCCTTAACTCTCTTTTATTTTGTTTATAGCTCTTTCATCTCAATTGTAAAAAAATTAATTTTTAAACATCTCACCAGACCCAGGAAAAGAAAAAAAACATAGTGACCTAAAAACTGACATCAGGTCAAATCTCACCTCTGCCACTCCTTCACTGGTTGGTGTGTGACAATTACTTAACTTCTCTAAGCCTCAGTGTTCTCATCTATAAAACAGGATAATTGTGTTCATGGGATTATTATAAGAATTTAATAAAACATCTGTGAAGGTAGCTACCTCAGGATTTGACACAAAATAAACCAAAAAATAAGCTTAGTTGTTTTTTCATTAGTGTTGTTTTCATTTCATCCATCTCATTTTGTTTAAGTGATGGCCACTTACCCAGGACTAACCGAACATACCCTCTACTTGTAGCACATGGGTTGAATCCATATTTTCTTCCTTCTGATGGTCCAATATCTTATATTCTGAAATTGCCCTCTTTTTTTATTGTTTTATTGCTTAAAGTATTACAAAGGGTATTACATATGTGTCCTTTTTTTTCCCCCCGCCCTTGACAATCCCCTGGCCTCCCCTACCCACCAGTGTCTTATGCCCATTGGTTATGCCTATATGCATGCATCAAGTCCTTCGGTTGATCTCTTACCCACCCCCCCACCCCCGCCCCCCAACCCTCCCTGGCCTTCCCGCTGCCTTCTTGTTTGAACTTTTCACCTGGATCATAAATGTTTTTAGGGAAAGGATATTATCCTATGGTTTTTCCTGTTGGATTGAATTATTTGGGGAGGAAATCACTTATGGAACACCTATTAGGTGCAAAGCATTCCACACACTGTCAATCAATCACCAAGCACTATTGAGAGCATGCTGTACACATACAAATATCATCATAGTGGTTTATAGGCTTTAAAGGTTTGCCTGGAGTGAAAATATCTTTTCACAGTTTGGTTCTTATTATGTAGAAGGCTCTTGTTTAAAAGAATGAAACCACTTCCCTTAGTAGAGATTTACACTACCAGAAAATCTTCCTTTTTGAGTAAGTGTAAACATCTCAATATGAGTAGGAAGTTCAAGGTCTGTTAGAAAACACTTATGAACAATAAACACAAAGTAATAAAGATATCACAATTTCAGTGCAAATCTGCTGGGAGCCTGAGAACCCCACAATTATGTTATAATTTCAAAATACTTTTAACGAGCATCTGCAGGAATTGAGTTATACTTTTTTTTCAAAAAAAGATTTGCAAGATAACATGAAGTTCCCATCAAAGTGAACCTCACATTAGCATCCAATTTAAAAAGTTACAAATACAACATTATTGCCCAATATCTGTTTTATGATCTGATGATTTCATTATAAGATTATTTCAGAAGTCAAGAGAGACCCTTATGCTGCTATTATTCTTAGATTACATTCCTATTACCCACACATCAGGCTCATGGCTAGAAAGATAAAGAACCATCTAGTCAGAGGAGACCAAGGAATGTAAATTTAGCCCATTTTATTTAGGGTCCCACCTTACCTGCTCTAAAATAATGCTTGACTATTTGTCAAGCAATATAATTGTTGCTATGGTTTGAATGTTTGTGTCACCCCGAAATTCATATGTTGAAATCCTAATGCCTAATGCAATGGTATTAGGAGGTGGGGTTTTGGAAGGTGCTTACGTCATGAGGCAGAGCCCTCATGAATGGGATTAGTGCCCTTATAAAAGACACCTCATGGAAGTCTCTTGCCCCACTCACCATGTGAGGACACACAGAGAAGGTGGCAGCTATGAACCAGGAAGACGGTCCTCACCAGAAGACAACCATGCTGGTGCCATGATCTTAAAGTTTCAACCTCCACAATTATAAGAAATAAATGTTAGTCATTTATTAGCTGTCCAGTCTGTGGTATTTTGTTATAGCAGCTAAAATGGGCTGAGATAGTTGTCAATTACCAAACATAATTTCTTTAAATTCAGAAAGAATTTATGTTCTAATTTCAGTTCTATTTATTTATTTTTTTTTTTTTAAGTTTTTTTCTTTTATTGCTTAAAGTATTACAAAGGGTATTACATATGTATCCATTTTATCCCCCCGCCCTAGACAGTCCCCTAGCCTCCCCTATCACCCAGTGTCTTATGTCCATTGGTTATGCTTATATGCATGCATACAAGTCCTTTAGTTGATCTCTTACCCCACTACCTCCTGCCCCCCAACCCTCCCCGGCCTTCCCGCTGCAGTTTGACAATCTGTTTGAGGCAGCTCTGCCTCTGTATCTATTATTGTTCAAAAGTTTATAATGGTCTCTATTGTCCATGAATGAGTGAGATCATGTGGTATTTTTCCTTTATTGACTGGCTTATTTCACTTAGCATAATGCTCTCCAGTTCCATCCATGAAGTTGCAAATGGTAAGAGTTCCTTCCTTTTTACAGCAGCATAGTATTCCATCGTGTAGATGTACCACAGTTTTCTAATCCATTCATCTACTGATGGGCACTTAGGCTGTTTCCAGATCTTAGCTATGGTGAATTGTGCTGCTATGAACATAGGGGTGCATATATCCTTTCTGATTGATGTTTCTGGTTTCTTGGGATATATTCCTAGAAGTGGGATCACAGGGTCAAATGGGAGTTCCATTTTCAGTTTTTTAAGGAAACTCCATACTGTCTTCCATAGTGGCTGCACCAGTCTGCATTCCCACCAGCAGTGCACAAGTGTTCCTTTTTCTCCACAACCTCTCCAGCACTTGTCGTTTGTTGATTTGTTGATGATAGCCAGTCTGACAGGTGTGAGATGGTACCTCATTGCTGTTTTGATTTGCATCTCTCGGATGATTAGTGACTTTGAGCATGTTTTCATATGTCTCTTGGCTTTCTGAATGTCCTCTTTTGAAAGGTGTCTATTTAGGTCCTTTGCCCATTTTTTGATTGGATTGTTTATCTTCCTTTTGTTAAGTTGTATGAGTTCCCTATAAATTTTGGAGATTAGGCCCTTATCAGATATGTCATTGGCAAATATGTTTTCCCACACAGTGGGTTTTCTCGTTGTTTTGTTGATGGTTTCTTTTGCTGTGCAGAAGCTTTTTATTTTGATGTAGTCCCATTTGTTCATTTTTTCTTTAGTTTCAAGTGCCCTAGGAGCTGTATCAGTGAAGAAATTGCTTCGGCATATGTCTGAAATTTTCTTGCCTTTGGATTCTTCTAGAATTTTTATGGTATCCTGTCGTACATTTAAGTCCTTTATCCATTTTGAGTTTATTTTTGTATATGGTGTAAGTTGGTGGTCTAGTTTCATTTTCTTGCATATATCTGTCCAATTTTCCCAACACCATTTATTGAAGAGACTATCTTGGCTCCATTGTATGTTCTTGCCTCCTTTGTCAAATATTAATTGAGCATATTGGTTCGGGCCGATTTCTGGGCTCTCTATTCTATTCCATTGATCTATATGCCTATTCTTGTGCCAGTACCAGGCAGTTTTGAGAACAGTGGCTTTGTAATACAACTTGATATCTGGTATTGAGATCCCACCTACTTTGTTCTTTTTCAGGATTGCTGCAGCTATTCGGGGTCTTCTTTTATTCCAGATGAATTTTTGGAAAGTTCGTTCTAGATCTCTGAAGTATGCTGTTGGTATTTTAATGGGAAGTGCGTTGAATTTATAGATTGCTTTGGGTAGTATGGACATTTTAATGATGTTGATTCTACCAATCCATGAACACGGTATGTTCTTCCATCTGTTTATGTCTTCCTCTATGTCCTTTTTCAACGTCCTGTAGTTTTCTGAGTAGAGGTCTTTTACCTCTTTAGTTAAGTTTATTCCTAGGTAGCTTAATTTTTTTGGTGCAATGGTAAACGGGATTGTTTTTATAATCTCTCTTTCTGAAAGTTCACTATTGGTGTATAGAAATGCCTCAGATTTCTTGGGGTTAATTTTGTATCCTGCTACATTGCCAAATTCATGTATTAAGTCTAGTAGCTTTTTGATGGAATCTCTAGGGTTTTGTATGTATAATATCATGTCATCTGCAAATAAGGACAGTTTTACTTCCTCTTTTCCAATTTGGATGCCTTTTATTTCTTCTTCTTGCCGAATTGCAATGGCTAACACTTCCAGTACTATGTTGAACAGGAGTGGTGAGAGGGGGCATCCCTGTCTTGTTCCTGTTCTTAGGGGAAATGGTGTTAGTTTTTGTCCGTTGAGTATGATGTTGGCTGTGGGCCTGTCATATATGGCTTTTATTATGTTGAGGTATGATCCTTCTACTCCCACCTTGCTGAGAGTTTTTATCAAAAATGGGTGTTGAATTTTGTCAAATGCTTTTTCTGCATCAATTGATATGACCATGTGGTTTTTTTCTTTCAATTTGTTTATGTGATGTATCACGTTTATTGATTTGCGGATATTGTACCATCCTTGCATCCCTGGGATAAATCCTACTTGGTCATGGTGTATGATCTTTCTGATGTACTGCTGGATCCGATTTGCTAAGATTTTGTTGAGGATTTTGGCATCTATGTTCATGAGGGATATTGGCCTGTAATTCTCTTTCATTGTGTTGTCTTTACCTGGTTTTGGTATTAGGGTGATGCTGGCTTCATAGAATGAGCTTGGAAGTGTTCCTTCCTCTTGAATTTTTTGTAGTAGTCTGAGGAGGATAGGTTTTAGTTCTTCCTTGAATGTTTGGTAAAACTCCCCTGTGAAGCCGTCTGGTCCCGGGCTTTTGTTTGATGGAAGCTTTTTGATGACTGCTTCAATTTCTTCCATAGTTATTGGCCTGTTGAGGTTTTTAGATTCTTCCTGATTGAGTTTTGGAATGCTGTATTTTTCTAGGAATTTGTCCATTTCCTCCAGGTTGTCTAGTTTGTTGGAGTAGAGCTGTCCATAGTATTTTTTAACAATCATTTGTATTTCTGTGGGGTCTGTTGTTATTTCGCCTCTATCGTTTCTGATTTTATTTATTTGGGTCCTCTCTCTCTGCTTCTTGGTGAGTCTGGCTAGAGGTTTATCAATCTTGTTTATCCTTTCAAAGAACCAGCTCTTGGTTTCATTGATTTTCTGTATTGTTTTTTTGGTCTCTATGTCATTTATTTCTGCTCTAATCTTTATTATCTCCTTCCTTCTGCTCACTCTGGGGTTTTCTTGTTGCTCTCTTTCTAATTCTTTGAGTTGTAGAGTTAGATGATTTACTACCATTTTTTCTTGTTTTTTGAGATAGGCCTGTAGAGCTATAAACTTCCCTCTCAGGACTGCTTTCAATGTGTCCCATAGGTTTTGGATTGTTGTGTTTTCATTGTCATTAGTTTCCAGGATGTTTTTAATTTCTTCTTTGATCTCATTGGTAACCCAATCAATATTTAATAGCATGCTATTCAGCTTCCAGGTGTTTGAGTATTTTGGGTTGTTTTTATTGTAGTTTATTTCTAATATTATGCCATCGTGGTCTGTGAAGACGCTTTTTATGATTTCAATCTTCTTGAATTTGGGGATACTTTGCTTGTGACCCAGTATGTGGTCTATTTTTGAATATGTCCCATGAGCACCTGAGAAGAACGTATATTCTCTGGCTTTGGGGTGAAGTGTTCTGAAGATGTCTATTAAGTCCATCTGATCTAGTGAGTCATTTAGGATTGCTATATCTTTGCTGGTTGTTTGTCTATAGGACTTATCCAGTGCTGTCAATGGTGTATTAAAGTCCCCTACTATGATTGTATTGTTGTCGATCTCTCCTTTGATATTTTCCAGGAGTTTTTTTATGAATTTGGGTGCTCCTACATTGGGTGCATATATGTTTACCAGGGTTATATCTTCTTGTTGTATTGATCCCTTTAGTATTATGAAGTGGCCTTCCTTATCTCTTGTTAAGGCCTTCACTTTGAGGTCTATTTTGTCCGATATAAGTATTGCTACCCCAGCTTTCTTTTCCTTTCCATTTGCCTGAAAGATATTTTTCCATCCTTTCACTTTTAGTCTGTGTGAGTCCCTTCTAATGAGGTGGGTTTCTTGTAGACAGCAGATGTATGGGTCATGTTTTTTTATCCATTCAGCCACTCGATGTCTTTTGGTTGGAGCATTTAGTCCGTTTACGTTTAAAGTTATTATTGAAAGGTACTTGTTTGTAGCCATTTCTTTTTTTGTGTGGCTGTTTTCTTTCTGAGCTTTTTATTTCTTATTTTTATATCAGTCCCTTTAGCATTCCTTGCAATGCTGGCTTGGTGGTGACAAACTCCCTTAGCCTTTTTTTGTCTGTGAAGCTTCTTATTTCCCCTTCAAGTTTGAATGATAGCCTTGCTGGATAGAGTATTCTTGGATTCAGTCCTTTGCTTTGCATCACTTTGTAAATTTCAGTCCATTCTTTTCTTGCCTGATGTGTTTCTGTTGAGAAGTCATTTGACAATCTAATGGGAGATCCCTTGTATGTAACTTTCCGTCTCTCTCTTGCAGCCTGTAAGATTCTCTCTTTGTCCTGAACATTTGCCATGGTGATTATGATGTGTCTTGGTGTGGGTCTTTTCGGGTTCACCTTGTTTGGGACTCTCTGGGCTTGTGTGACTTTTTTCTTCCCCACCTCAGGAAAGTTTTCCGATATTATTTCTTCGAGTAGGTTTTCTAATCCTTGTTCATCCTTCTGTTGTTCTGGTACTCCTATTATTCGTATGTTGTTTCGTTTCATGTTGTCCCAAAGCTCCCTTAGGCTCTCCTCCTGTCTTTTAATTTTTTTCTCCAATTGCAGTACATTTTGGGTGTGTTTTGCTTCCTTGTCTTCTAATTCACTTATTCGGTCCTCCGCTTCTCCTAGTCTACTGTTGATACTTTCAATGGAGTTTTTCATTGCAGCTATATCACTCTTCATTTCCTCTTGGGTCTTACTTAGGTTGTTGATTTTTTCATCTGTTTCTTCTAGCTTCTTCCATATGTTATCGATTTTTTCATCTGTTTCTTCTAGCTTCTTCCATATGTTATCGATTTTTTCATCTGTTTCTTCTTGCTTCTTGAAGAGGTTGTCGATTTTTTCCTCCATCCGGTTTATGCACTCTAGGATCCTTATTCTGAATTCTTTATCTGTCATGTTGCATGCCTCTGTATTACTTAGCTGCTTTTCTGGAGAGTCCTCCTTCTCTTTCCTTTGGGGGTTTCTTTGTCTACCCATGTTTGATCTCACTGACATATCTAGACGTTGAGTTGTTCAGTGGTTGCTCCCTTGGTGGCAGTGACTCCTTGGTCTGTGGTTGCTCTTCGGGCGGTTGCGGTAGCAGCTGCTCTTCAGTTGTCAGCAGCTCCTCTGGTGGGTGCTGTTCACAGCTGTGGTGGCTCTTCTGGCTGGTGGGGCGAGGTTTCACGTACAGCTGCTGTTCCTCAGCAGAGGATGTGGTGCTCAGGAGGTTGCTGTTGCTTGGATCTGCTGCGTTGATTTAAAGGCACAAAATACAACACAACAAGGCACCACGTACCAGGCACTATACACAAATATATTTACGATATTAATAACCCCAATTAAAGGTGACCACCTGAATTAAGAGAATTAGGGGATAAGGAAGAAGGAAGAGAAAAAGATAAAAGAGAGAAAGGAAAAGAAAAGTAGGGACCAAAAAAAGGGAGTGCAAAAATGAAATTGGGAAAAAGGAAGGGGGAAAATAAAAGCGAGAAAAGAAAAGAAAGAAAGAAAAAAAAAGAGCGAAAAGAGAGAATGAAGTGGAAGAGGGGAAGAGACTTTTATATGAGGAGAATACTCCTATAGAACAGCCATTAATCCCAACAAATTCCAGCAACAGCTCCCTGGATATGAATGCAAACTAGAAACAACCAATAATATAACGATGAAAATAGAATGGTGAACACTAATCCCAAAATAAAATAAAGAAAAAATAAAATGGCACTTTAAAAAATGGTAAAATGGTAGCAGTAATAATACTGGTTAAAAATAAGAAGGTAGTAATTAAAAGGGTAAAATCAGGTGATGGAAAAAGAAGAAAAAAAAAAAAAAGAACAGAAAAAAAAATTTAAAAAAAAAATTGGTTTCTTAGTTAAAAAGTGAAAAAAGAAAAAAAAAAATTGCAGTAGTGAATGTCCTTCGTTTCTTCTATTCTTCAGTGTGGCTCGCCTTAGACCTTCCAGGTATTCAGGAGAGTGTTGAGATTCCCTGCGATATACTGTTCCTCTGTGTTGTAAACCACAGTCCTTATTTTAAAGCATGCCGCATTTATTTCCCAGACTGCCTTATTTTGTGTTTAGCAAAGAGTCAGTTTGTGGGTCAGCCTCTGGGTGGCAGTGTTCTGGGGTTGGCCTCTGAGGCTATAGGGCCTCTCTGTCCAGTGGAAGTTCACTGCCCAGAGCTGACTGCGTAATAGTTAGTTACCAGCGCTATGTTGTTGCTGGGATTGAAAATCCCCCTATAGGCCAGACCCTGTTAACTCCCAGGGACTGATCAGGTTATCTTAATCCTTGATCTTGTTCAGGGTGGAATCTGGGTGTGGCTGTGATCCTTGCCTGGGGGCCAGGGGGAGGAGACTCACTCTCAGGAGCGGGTGGCTGCCCCAGTCCTGGCCTCAGGGGTGTCTCAGCACTCAATTCACTACCACCTCTCCCGGCTCCCCCTCTTTCCCCAGTCTCTCCCCAGATTCCACTCCTCAGCACACTCTCCCTCTCTTCAGCACAGGTGAGTGTCTGTATCCGAAATGTCCCATGAACAGGATTCAGTGAAAACAAACAAACAAATGCCGGCCGCGGAAACGGGGAAGGCTTGGTTTCTGTAAGCTTCTTCTCTTACCGGGACTGCATGGTCAGGTCAGCTCTTCAGGCTGCCCCCTTTAGGCTCAGTCCTCTGTGATCACAGAACCCAGCTCTCAATTTCCCTGGCGGCGCCAGGAATCCCGCGGTTCTCCTTTCCCCTGTCAGGGGCTGTGCCTGTCCCAAGGGACGCGGCTGTCTGCCACGCGGTCTCCCTCCGACTCTCTGGGCTCAGAGGTCAGGCAAACTTTCCTGCCCAAATCCCTGGTTTTTTTTTTACCTTTCCAGGGGAGTTCTGCTCTTCCGGGCTGCAAACCCTCTCACCAGCTGAGCAATTTCGCCAATTCGGTGTGAGTGTTACTAGCTTCAGCTTCCATTTGCTCCGGGACACGACCTGGGACACGTCTGCCTATATCGCTGCCATCTTGGTTCTCCTAATTTCAGTTCTATTTAAATAAATTATTTGTTTTTACCTCAAAGTATCTTAAGTTAGCAGATACGCAACAAATGTGATGATCTATCTTCTGGTAAGATATGTAGATATTATTTCATGCATACAGATTATTAATAAATGCCATCATACTGCTCTTTGTCAAATAACTACCATGCATATAATTAGTAGAAAATTATTTTTGTACATTTAAACTGTTTGAAAGAATACACTCAGAATAAATTCATTATCAAAAGTCTCCAGTCCCATACCTCCACACATTAAAGGCACATGCTGAATAATCACATGCTTTTATAATAGCCTTGACATTTACATCCTGGACATTAACAAACCAAACCTCGCTAATATTGATAGTGACACTGACTATTACACACACTTTGTTTGTACATATATTTGGAAGAAATGTTGTGTGAACAAGAGAGTAGATTCCATGGAAGACACAAGGCTGAGGTATAATTTCTGTTTCTCCAGAAAGATCAACAGCAAAAAAAACAAACAAACAAGAGAAACTTTTAAGATAACAAGTGCACAGTACAATCACTATTCATAGAGAGAGTAGAGTCCTTCAAATAGAGGGACTACTTTTTTCCACATCAGTCATAATTTGTAATGTAAATCTATTCAGGGCCTGAGACACAATAGAGATATGCAATAAGTGATAACTACCCCACACCACAAAATTAAAATAAGATAAGAGCAGCAAAATGTTCATGTTACTGATCTGCCACATCTTTCCTCCATTTTCCAGTTAAGAAGAGCAGATGTCAGCTGCTAGAGGGCAGAGATTGCTTCTTTTATTCACTACTGTATCTTCAGGGTCTGAAAGAATACCTGGCATATAACAGGCACTCAATAAATAAGTGTTGGCTAATTAGTATTATTATTTAATTTAAATCAAGTATTTATTGGGGTGACATTGATTAATGGGATCACAGAGGTTTCAAGTGCACATTTCTATGATCTGTATAGTATATTGTGTGCCCACCATCCAAAGTCACCATATATTTGGCATCCTTTACCCCCACTAGCTCTCCCACCCCCTTCCCTCTGGTAACCACCCTACTGTTTTCTGTTTCTATTAGTATCCATTTTATATCCCACACATGAATGAAAACATATGGTTCTTGACTTTTTTTATCTGACTTATTTCACTTAGCATGATATCCTCAAGATCCATCCATGTTGTGAAAAGTGGTTGTATTTCATCTTGTTTTTATAACCGAGTGTATTCCATTGTATATATGTTCTGCATCTTCTTTATACAATCATCTATCAAAGAACACTTTAGTTATTTCCATGTCTTGTCCACCATGAATAATGCTGCAATGAATATAGGGGTGCATATATTTTTGCAAATTAATGTTTTCAAGTTTTTCAGATAGATACCCAACATAGCGATTGCTATGTCACATGATAGCTCTATTCTTAATTTTTTTGAGGAACCACCATACTCTTTTCCATAATGGCTGTATCAGTCTATATTTCCACCAGCAGTGAATGAGGGTTCCTTTTTCTTCACAACCTCTCCAACACTTGTTATTATTTGTCATGTTTATAATAACCATTCTAACAGGTATAAGGTTGTATCTCATTGTACTTTTGATTTGCATTTCCCTAATAGCTAGGAAAGTTGAACATTTTTTCATATGTCTGTTGGCCATTTGTATGTCTTCCTGGGAGAGATGTCAGGTCAGGTTCTCTGCCCATTTTTTAATTTGATTGTTTTGTTTGTTTACTGTTGAGTTGAATTCTTTATTAATATTGACATTAACCCCATGTTGGAGCTGTTGTTTGCAAATATTATCTCCCACTCAGTTGGTTGCCTTTTAGTTTTGTTGTTAGTTTCTTTTGCTGTACAAAAACTTTTTAGTTTGATATAATTGTTGGCTAATTAAATGACTCTTCCCTTTCCTCCCCCAATCACCTCTATCCCTGCTCTCTTCCTCCAATATCTCTGGATCCTAAACTCAGGAGGGTAGAGCTTGGGAAGTAACAGAGAGGAAGGTGGGTAGGAGCTGGGTTCCCAGATGAAGGAGGCCTCAAAGCTGGGAAAACTGTGACTTAGATTGCATGGTCTTCTGCTTAGCTCTAAGTTGCCTATAAAAGCATTAAAGATTAATGCACTAATGTACTATTAGGACTTGACTGTGCATTATGGGAAATAATGCTTTGTTTGAAATTTGTAAATAAAAAATAATTTCTTTAAACTTTACAGAAGTTTCCATTTAAGTCAATAAGACTCTTGGAATCATTCAGAATGGTAAGAGATTCAGGTGAGAAACAACATTTTAAAATGCAAGTCAGTCTAGGAATTCCATAAGAAGATTGAAAAGCAGTATCAGTAAAAAAGAGCAACTAGATTCTTATTTTATCTTCTGAAACAAAAACTGAACTAGGCATGGTGTACTGAATCACTTTGAAGGATCATCAATCTCTAGTTTAGAAGAACATCGCATTCTGGGATGCCATGATATTGGCAGGTTTATAAATCAGCTTTGTTTTGCTCAATCATTTCAGAAAATATAAAATTTGACTCTCTAGTCTTCACAGAGGTAAAAAATAGTACATACATACATTGCTCCAGAATAAAAAATAGTACATACATACATTGTTATTTACACATGATTAAGTAGAGCCATATACTAGAAAAAAATGTATACATTTGATCTATATTTTTTTTAAAAGCCAGAAAATATTCAGAAAGATCAAAGCTAAATTCTAGAGTCCTTCAGTCTGGTTTCATTTCTATTACACCCCATTTTAACCCACTGGATAAAGTACTACTTTCCTGAAAATAATATAGCACAAATATTCTGCTAGCAACGTGGGAATAATGCTAGATATAATAGTAGAAATGGTGTTAGAACACTTTTAACACACACACACACACACACACACACACACACACACACACACATACTAGTACACACTTAAGCTTAAGCAACATACAGGCCAGAGATTATTTTCTTTATTGCTTGAATCAAGAATAATTTTAACTTATTTTTCAATGTGACATACTTATAGGAGGCACACAGAATTTCTAACCAGAGTAAAGTTTATATTCTAACAGTTATAGGTTTATGTTTTAAGAGTCAGTTTAATAATAAAGCCACATTTCTGGAAACATTTAGGTCCTTATGAGCCTGATATTGAGGGGAGGAAATAGGATGTTAGCGTGGTATAATGAATTTTTATTCATTAAATTGAAATTTATCTATTAGCAAAATAGGATATAATTCTAAAAGAATGCTGGCGTACTCTGAACATTTGAGGCAAATCATAAGACAGAATAAGTAAAAGAGGAGATGTACCATCACTATGTACAAAGTATTTGCTGACTTCAAAAGTGTAATTCTCTAAGTCAAAGGTCACTTCCCTATGCAGTTGGTAAAAGTTCATTAAAATAATGAATCTGCACTTTATAGACTAACTAATTCTAACTCAGAAAATTTAAATATCTTAGCCAAATCACAACTTCAGAAGACAGAGCTTGAACCTCAGATCTCTGAGTCCCCGCCATCATTAGTAGCACAGTTCCATAAAATGCAGAGGGCTGATAACCACACACATCTTGCAATGGGAAACATGTAGAGCAAGGTCTGGAAGGAGTGGGGAAGAAGAGAGAAAATGTTGTGGGATCCTAAAGTGAGGGTAGAAAAGCAGTCCAAAACCACAAGTCCAAAGGTCAGAAGCCAAACCTAAGTCCCTCTCTACTAGGAATGGACTCCAGAGAGGAGCCAGGAAAGAGAGAGGGGACTTCAACACTTCTGCAAGGTGGTGGTTCTTGTCAAGGAGCAAGATTCTCAAGTAGAAAGTAGACAGGTGGAAGTCAAGTAAAGGAGAGGTTCCTGGCCTACTGACAGGATTCAGAGTAAACCCCAGAACATGGGAGCACACTCACTTCCACACAGAGGGACGCGGCAGAGAGAACAAAGGCTAAGACTCCTGTCTGATCTGTTTGGATTGCCTGGCCCATTGCTAGACCAAAACTGCAATAGCCTTCAGACACTGGACAGCAAGCATTATTTCCAAACCTGAATACTAGTAGGGATGTGGCTACGGACACCACACCTACTTGGTGCCACTGGTTCTGGGCTTGGGTTTGAGCCTGCATGGGGCAGCTAGGTGGGGCCCAGACAGGCTATGGTGGATACAACTCATCCAGACATGTTTCCACAAACCACATGGAGTCCAATGTCCCTGTGTCACAAAAAACTGGCATAAAGGCAGGCTTGGTGACTTAATAATGGGCCAAAGGTAGGATACTAAGAGTGTAGTAAAAATTTAGTCACATTACAGAAGCCAACTAAATGATTGGCATGGTACAATAGAAGATCACATAAAGTTAAAAAAAATTAAAAAATTAGTTTAAATGTATTATTAATGATGTGAAATATCAATATTCCATTTTAAACGAAAAATGGCAAGAGATTTTAATAATAATATTGCATGCAGTGAATGATAATGGTACTCCCCTATATTAAAAATAAGTGCATAAACTGGGGAGTGCAATTTGGCTATATATAGAGAGCCTTAAAAAATGTGCTTATACCCAGTAATTCTACTTTTAAGAATCCTTCCTGAGGATATCATCTCAGATTCAGATACTTATAAACCACAATATTTATCATACCATTACTTATCATACAAAAAAGTTAGAATCACCTAAATATACAAAAATAGGTAAATTAAAGTACCTATATTCCATGGAGCATTAAATGGTCATTAAGCATATTGACTGTTTTTGAAGAATTTTTAATATCATATTGTTTGGTAAAGTAGACCATAAAATTATTATATGCCATATGATCCCAATTACGTGTGCACACATATACAAAGAGAAATATGTATCCCTATATATTTGTTTATATGTATGTTCACATATGTATCTATATAAATCTAGATATAAATATAGGTATAGATGAAAAAACATTGATATAAGCTGCAGATAGAAATAGGCTAAAAGGAAATTGAACAGAACTTTATCAAAACATAGTATTGTGGGTGATACTATTTTTGTCAGTTATTTGAGCTAAGTTTCCTATAATGAAGCTTTATTGCTTTTTATAATCAGAAAAAATATAATAAGTTGTTCCTTTATATTGATGTTTTTTAATTTCAGATGGTATACAGCTTTGTATCAGAATCCTATTTTACCCTTTATACCAGCTCTCTGATCTTGGGCAGATTATTTATCTTCTCTGAAATAATTTTCCTTAAATGTAAAATGGAGATAAAATCATCTCAAAGGGTTGTGAAGATTAAATAAGAACATGAAAATAAAACAATTATCATGATACCTAAAAATGGTTTAGAGTCTCAATAAATGGCAGCTGTTATATTATTCCCAGTAACCTTGCCCCCCAAATCTACCATCCTACCACATACATCCAGTCTTCAGAGAACAGGTTTGTAATGACATTCAATTAGCACTCTATACCAGGCAGTAGACTGCCTCAAGGGTTATGAGGGACTAAACCCTAGGATTAGAAAAGAAAACTATTTAGAACCACATGGTTCACACAATTAAGTCCCAGCAGCTTCCCTAGCAATTCATTCCAGCCCCACAATTATTTCTTTCCATAACTGAAGAGCTTTAAAGTCACTGATACTTATGAATCTAACTCTTTCATTGAGTTATATAATGTCCTCTACTCCCACACACTATACGGTTAATTTTATATCCATAACTTGACCTCCATGCTAAAAATGTAATCTTTATCTTTAATTATTATTTGGACATTTGCTCGGCACACAATTCTGGGTACATGTTAGGTTAAACAATTTACTGAACCCAGAATCACAATTGCACTCTCTCCAAAATAATATATGCAACCAGTAATTCACTGCAATAAAATAATGCATACAAAGACTAAAGATAATTCAACAGTTTTGCCTTGAAAAGTGAAGATTACAGCCTGTTAGTCTAAGAGGTTTTATGTATAAAGCTATTATTTACCCTGGTACTATATGAAAATATAAGGAAGGAAGGGAAGGAGGAAAGGAGGGATTAAGAGAGAGAGAGAGAGAGAGAGAGAGAGAGAGAGAGAGAGGAAAAACTTTACATATAGTAAGATAAAATGCTCCCATTTAAAAGAAAATGATTTTTCAGGTGACAGAGCTTTTCAAATATTGACATAAATATTTGGGTAAGTTGTGGATTCTTTCTAATTTGGGGTGGAAGTAGAACATGAGGAGAAAATTTGAAGATAGATTTTCATCTGATTCCATAGATCATAATTACTTATATAAATCCTCTTCTTTGAAGACTGAGTACAAAAAATAACCTACATGGAAGAGACATTTTCAGATTATTGTGATGTTTCTACTTGATAGCAAAATGAGAGAAAGAAGACCATGCTATTCTATGCAACAAGAGCCACTGCAAAACACTTGATTCACTCAATAAATATTTATTGAGAATCTGCTCTGTGCCATGCCCTGTTCTAAGGCTGGGAACATAGCAGTGAATTAGCTCTGTGTGTCCTTGGTCTCAGGACTGTATATCTTAAACAGTCTTAAAACTAGGATAACATATGACACATTTTTCAATGTAGATGACCCCAAATAAAGTGATCAGAAATTCTTTAGTATGCTTACTACCCTGAAAATAAATTAATGGATGGGTGAAGAAAGATTGGGGCAGGGGAGATATGATCAATCCTCATCATTCACAGATTCTGTATATCTATATTCTTCTGCTCAGTAACATTTCTTTGTTACCCCAAATCAATACTTGAAGTTCTTTCTCGGTTATTCATGGTTGTGCGGTGAGCAATGAAAAACCTGTGCCACCAGAGAGGCATGTTCCCAGCTGTGTTCTTTTTGTGTTCTATCTGGTGGCACATTTGTGTGCTCTTTGTGGGTGATTTCAGTGTTTAAAATGGCCCCTAATCCCTAACCGGTTTGGCTCAGTGGATAGAGCATCGGCCTGTGGACTGAAAGGTCCTAGGTTCGATTCCAGTCAAGGGCATGTACCTTGGTTTCTGGCACATCCCCAGTGGGGTGTGTGCAGGAGGCAACTGATCAATGTTTCTCTCTCATTGATGTTTCTAACTCTCTATCTCTCTCCCTTCCTCTCTGTAAAAAATCAATAAAATATATTAAAAAAAAAAACGGCCCCCAAGCATAGTACTGAAATACTGTCAGTGATTCTTAAGCACAAGAAGGCTGTGATGTCTCCATGATAGTATGGGGAATATAGTCAATAATATTTTAAGGACTATGTGTAGTGTCAGGTGGGTACTAGTCTTCCTGGGTGATCAATTAGAAGGTAAGGTATAAAAATGTCTAATTACTATGTTGTACACCTACAACTAATATATTGTTTTCCAACTGTAATTGAAAAATGAATTTTTAAAAATTTATAAATAAATAAATAAATAAATAAATAAATAAATAAATAAATGCTGTATTTTGCCTTATGGAGAAAATATGTGTTAGATGAGCTTATTCAGCTATGAATTATACAGCAGCTTGTTGAGAATTCAATGGCAATGAGTCAATAATATCTATACATATACATATGTATTGTTGATTCATATATATGTGTATATATATAATAAGCTGTCTTTAAACAGAAACACACATGAAACAAAGTCTGTATTGACAAGTTGGTGAAATTGTAACCAGGGACTCGCAGTATTTCCCCTAGGAGCAAGGTTCAGTATTCACTAATTCAGTGTTCACAGTGACTTGATAAAACATAACTGCCATGAATGATTAAAAGACTGAAGATAGATTAGATAGATAGATAGATGATAGATAGATAGATAGATAGATAGATAGATAGATAGATAGATAGATAGATAGATAGATAGATGATAGATTGATAGGTGATAGCTATACAGCTTTTAGAAGCATGGGAGAGAGAATGTGCATAGAGAGTACAGATACATGGGGGGTTTTGGTGGTGAAATGTCTTGCTTCTGAAATAGAAGTTTGCCTTGAATTCTTCTGGAATGATTAGCTCCAGTTAGGAGGTTGGGCATCCTGCGGGATCATTCTGAGAAAGAAGGCTAACCCTTAAAAATCTCCACGTGTGCCAGCTGTGGGCCTTTCCTGCCCCTGCCCCCCCTCATTAGGAAGGAATATTTTCCCAGGCATGTATTTTATTTCAACACTCAATTATTTTCTTCAACCTCACCCACATGCTAGTACATGTCCAATAAAGTGTTGAATTTTTTTTTCTCTTTAGCTGTAAACACAGTACAAATCCAGCTCCCACATAAACAGTATCTGCTGCAAAATCATGTAGCACCCACATATTTATTTAATGAAACAGGCCCAAGTGGAAAAGTTACAATCCCATTTGAAGTTTAGATGCCTGCGGACAATTCTGATAATGTTTGGAGGTGTATAATTGTGGGAAACAGAAGAAATGAAAGATAAATATTGGCAGTGGCTGAAAGAAAAGGAAAAGACTGCATTCAGATCCATGAGCAACACTAATAAATAGCACAAGGTAAAAGACCAAGGATCGCATGAGTATTTGATGCCTAGGTATATACTTTTCCCAAGTGCCAGGAGCCTTCTGATTTCCACAAGGACAATTGCTTATAAAAGGAATCAGAAGTATTTATTATTGCAAAGCACTCAGCAATGGCCTTGAATTTGCAAAATTCAACTAGAAGTCCAACTGTTTTCAGAGACTAAGGACCTCTAAGTAGATAGAGAGCACTGAGAAATGTCCATATTGGTACCTGGGCCATGCCACAAGGTAAAAACAAGGGAAGAAAGGTGCTTTGGAAGCTCTCCTTCCCTCTCAGAACAAGGGGTACCACATTCCACAGATGTTAAAGGGTCACTGAGAAGCCAGCACTTGATACAGGCATGAATTACAGGGACGAATCACAAGGATCTCCTTTTTTCTTTGCTTTGTTTTTCAAGATGTAAAAAAAAAATAGAAATTATATAATTGGGCCTCAATGTTTGTTTAGCTTAGAAGATGACTTATTGCAACATTTGAGTGATGTTTACAAGAAATCTTTCAACTTACTTTTCACTGAAGGGTCCAAAGCATTCAAAATTTACTGGAAACTGGAATAGTTTCTTAGAAACATCTGATGACCAGATTTGGCTTGAGCTAAAATGACACGTGTTATTGTTTTTGTTTTTGCATCTGGTGTGCGTATATGTGACTGACATTGTTGTTTGTCTCCCACAAAAGACCCTCTAAGTGCCCTCTTGGGTTTTGATTATTAGTCACCAGGGAGACCATCACAAAAAGCCAGTCTAGAGGGACCAGGGAGTTAGGGGCTAGGAGTGAGGCTGAAAGGGCAAAGATCTAATGGAAACAAATGAACAGAGGCCACTGGTGCCAGGAGTCAGTCTCAGGAACTTGGCCATGGCGCTAATGTTAAGCTGGCTGAGTTAGATGCTCTGAACTGAGCAAACACTTCCCTTGTTCTATATCTGACAGTGGCTACAACAACTTGGGCCCTCCAGGTGATAGCATGAGTACTGATAAGACTAATGAGCTCAATTCCTGTAGAGGCCCATTCCTTTCACTGCCAAAGATGTCCTTACTCTCTTCAGTTCATTACTATCACCCATGTGCAGACTTTGTCAACAACTTTATCCCCCAACAGTTTAATTATAGGATGTAGTGGCTCAGAGTGTGAGTTCTGGAATTACACTTTCTGGGGTTGGGTCCTGACTCCACTATTAACACTACTGTGGGCACTTTCCTCATTCATAAAATATGGTTTTGTAAACATTTACCTTTTTTTCTGATTTAGATGAACCTTATTTGTAGCTATACTTATGTTTATAGAGTCTCTCTCTTTAGGAATTTTGGTGCAAAGTAGAGTCAACCTCCCAGTATGGTAACTGGAAATGTGGGACATTCACCATCCCAGGTTCTCTTGCAGCTAAGGTGTAGTCACATGGTCAAAACATTCAGATTCAGCCACTCATGAGTTTTACCCAAATAATTAGGGATGGGAAGAATCCCTACTTCTGGGTTACGAGGTCCACTTTCTCAGGCAGCAGACAGAGGGCCAGTTGAGACATCAGAGCTGTCAGGAAATTGAGGCATGTGTAGTTTAGTGGTGTCAGTTCTGAGGCATAATTTTGGCTTAGGTGAAAAATAATTGTTTAAAATAAAATATATTAAAAGAAGAAGGAAAAGAGAAATAGAGAAGAAAAACAAAACTGATCAAATCTGTCCTCTATTTTAAAACCTTTAATAGCTTTCTATCCTATAAGATAATATGCAAGTTATTAACCTATGAGTCTCTTCTGAGTTTGGCAAAACCTAACTTCCCAAAATAAAACCCTGCTGCTAGGTCCATGCAAATTAGTCTCAAGACACAACTATTCTACCCCAGGTTGCAAGCATTATCATTCACATTAATGCCTTAAAGTTCCTTATCAAAAATCCTTTTCTTGGTTCAGCCTCTTCCAACTCTTTTACCAAGGTAGAACCAGTCGCTCCCTTCCTCAGTGTTCCCCTAGTCTTTGATAAGAAATATTGAGAGTATTTACTATAGGCATTGTGATTTGCATGCCTTCCCCAAAGCAAATTAGATTTTTAATTTCCTGATTCCTAGCATCTAGCACATTGCCAGTCAGTGGATGGGCACTCAACAAATAATTAAATGCAAGCAATAAAGGTCAAGAACCTAGTTTTGAGAGGACCCAATATTTTAAAAATGTAATAATTAAGGGATAGTTTGGTCCCAGCCAGCAACACATTTTTGTCTAGTGGGTCTATATTGTAAAAGCATTCAAATATGATTGCTACACAGTTTGCTAGTGGGAGAACTCCATAAACTCAGGCATCTAACTAGAGCAGAATTAAGTGAAAAGAGCATTGCATTCCAATAAACAATTTTCTCAACAAACACATACAAATGATCATTGCTCCTCATGCCAAAAAGGAATTTGTTCAGACAGAAAGCAAGATGAAGTAAAATCAAATATAAGCTGACTTGTTTACTCTTTAGTTTGTAAACGTGAGGATTTTTGTGGAAGATTTCTAAAGGTATTTGGCAATACATAATGCAAAAAGAAGGTAGGGAAGTTGAAATAAAAAAAGGAAAGAAATTAGATAGGCATGGGTGAAGCCAATGTCCAACGTAAGAACTCTTGTCCAATGTGCTCACCATCGTAGCTCATTGTTTTCATCAAGTCTTTGAATCCATTGACTTCTCTACTTCTCTCTATTCATTACAAATACCTGCAGATCCCTTGCCCCTTTGTGCTTCTATAACCTCTACCTAGCAACATCCCAGCCCTGTTCACTGTGGCATTTTGGCATGATTCACTTTTGATCTACCACCCACTCTCTCTTCTTGGGGAGGCTGCTCCATCACTAACCCCTCTCTCCCGCATACTCAAACACTTCCTCTCTTCAGCTCATTCCCATCAGTATTTAAACATGTTTAGTATCTCCCATCTTTTAAAAGTTCTCCCTAGATCCACAACCCCCACCAGAGACCACTCCTCTCTATGCTTCCATTTACAGCCAATCTTTTCCTAAGGCATTTTCTACACGTTCCACATTCACTTTCTCACTGTCTATTATTCAGCTTACTGTAATCTAAGTCCTGCCTGTACTTCAAAAATTATTCTCATCAAAATTGCTAAAGTCCCCTAAATTATTAAGTTCTCATTTTCCTAAACTAACAACAACATTTAATTAACCTGACTTCTCTCCTCTTGTTGTAATGCTCTTTTTGGTCCCTTCTATGACACCATATTCTTCTAAGTGCCTTCTTATTTCTTCTGTTTGTACCTTCTTGGATCATTTACAGAACCTTGTCTATGTGACCTTTAAATTTTAGAGTCCCTCAGGACTCAGTCTTCCTTCTCCTCCTTCCCCTTCCCCTTCCCTTTCCCCTTCCCCTTCCGCTTCTCTTTCTCCTTCTCCTTCTCGTTAATCCTCACTGTAGATATTTTTTCCATTGATTTTAGAGAGAATGAAGGGAGTGGGGAGAGAAAGAGAGAGAGGAGAGAGAGAGAGAAACATCATCATCGATGTGAGAGAGCCAAATCAATTGGTTGTCTTCCACATTTGTCCCAACCACATGCCCCCCCAGCCAGGGCAGGAAAACCTATAACCAAAGTATGTGCCCTTAAGATCTTAGGCAGACATTCTAACCATTGAGCCATACCAGTCAGGTCTGGGGGTCTTTTACTATCTACCAGTAAAATTTTATATACACACACACACACACGCACATACATACACGTGGTTTTAAATGGCATCTCTGTGCTGACAAATTTTCAACTTGTATCTCTAACGGAACCCTTATATCAAATTAAGTCTTTTTTCTTTTAAAGCTTTTTATTTTTTTTATCTTTTTTTCAAGAAAAACTATTTTAAATATAATAATTTTACATGCAGTAAACATTAATATTTCAAGAAAAACTATTTTAAATATAATATTACCAAAACTGTTTTAACATAGTATAATATCACAAAAGTTGTAGGAAATATTAAAAATCTGCAAATAACAGTATTACTTCTATTATATTCTAAAATATTTTTCCCCTCTGGCTCCATTTTTGTTCATCAGTTTATGTTGTTCATTATATTCCACAAATGAGTGAGATCACGTGATACTTATCTTTCTCTGACTGGCTTATTTCACTTAGCATAATGCTCTTCAGTTCCATCCATGCTATTGCAAATGGTAAGAATTCCTTCTTTTTTACAGCAGTGTAGTAATCCATTGTGTAGGTGTACCAGTTTTCTAATCCACTCATCTGTTGATGGGCACTTAGGTTGATTCCAAATTTTAGCTATTGTAAATTATGTTGCATAGGGGTGCATATATCCTTTCTGAATGCTGTTTCTGATTTCTTGGGATATACTAGTATTCCTAGAAGTGAGATTACTGGGTCAAATGGGAATTCCATTTTGAATTTTTTGAGGGAACTCCATACTGTCTTCCACAGTGGTTGCACCAGACTGCATTCCCACCAGCAGTGCACCAGGGTTCCTTTTTCTCCACATCCTCACCAAGCATTTGTCATTTGTTGATTTGTTGAGGATAACCATTCTGACAGGTGTGAGATGATACCTCATTGTTGTTTTGATTTGCATCTCTCAGATGATTAGTGACTGTGAGCATGTTTTCATATGTCTCTTGGCCTTCTGTATGTCCTCTTTCGAAAAGTGTCTATTTAGGTCCTTTGCCCATTTTTTTATTGGATTGTTTATCTTCCTTTTGTTAAATTGTACGAGTTCCCTGTAACTGTTGGAGATTAAACCCTTATCAGAGATAACATTGGCAAATGTGTTCTCCCATGCAGTGGGCGTTCTTGTTGTTTTGTTGATGGTTTCTTTTGCTGTGCAGAAGCTTTTTATTTTGATGTAGTCCCATTTGTTTACTTTCTCCTTGGTTTCCCTTGTCCTAGGAGCTGTATTGGTAAAGATATTACTATGACATATGTCTGATTTTTGCTGCCTATGGATTCTTCTAAGATTTTTATGGTTTTCTATCTTACGTTTAAGTCCTTTAGCCATTTTGAGTTCATTTTTGTGTATGGTGTAAGTTGATGGTCTAGTTTTGTTTTTTTGCATGTATCTGTCCAATTTTCCCAACACCATTTGTTGAAGAGACTATCTTGACTTCCAATTAAGTTTTCAATATTACCACTATAATATCGGAAATACATTTCAACCATAATATATTAAAATTAAAATTTTATTTCCCCTCTTTTTTCTCCAACTCCTTCCCCATTTCAGTAAATGGCATTTTTTCCATCCACTTAATTGCACTAAAATTCTGGAAGTCACACTCATCACTTTCTTCTTCCTCATCCCCTCATCTAAGCCATTTCCAAATCCTATCTATTTTACTGATAAAATATGTCTGAATATAGTAACTTCTACTATCCCTGGAGTCCAAGCTGCCATGCCCTTGTCTTGGGCTAAAGTACTAATGCTCCATTTTTTATTCTCGCCTTTTCCTCCAGATGACTTTCCATATAGTAGCCAGAGTGATCTTTGGCTACTTAAATCCAGTTATGTAACTCCCTTGCTTAAAAGCTTGCAATGGCTTGCTATTCTTCTTAGTATAAACTCTAACACCCTTGAAATAAACCACATGCCTTGCATGATTCGGCCTTTGCCCATATCCCTAGATTTATCCCATAATCATCATTCCCACACATGGGAGGCTCTGATCATGCTGACTGCCTTTCTGTTCCTCAAATGCTTCTAATTCTTCCCCTCCCCAGGGCCTGCAAGCTGGTGCTTCTATCTGCCTGAAACAATCTTCTCTACAACTCACCCCTTGGCTAATTCTTACTTATCCTTCAAATCATCTCAGTGTTATTCTCAGAAAAGTCTTTCTGACTTCTCAAACTAACATTCTATATAATAAAGAGGTAATATGCAAATTGACCATCACTCCAACACACAAAGATGGCCACCCCCATGTGGACACAAGATGGCTGCCACAAGATGGCCGGCATGGGAGGGCAGTTGTGGGCAATCAGTCCAGCAGGGGAGGGCAGTTGGAGGCAACTAGGCCTGCAGGGGAGGACAGTTAGGGGTGACCAGGCCAGCAGGGGAGGGCAGTTAGGTGCAATCAGGCCAGCAGGGGAGGAGTTAGGTGTCAATTGGGCTGGCAGGGTAGTGGTCAGGGGGTGATCAGGCTGGAAGGCAGAAGCAGTTAGGGGCAATCAGGCAGTCAGGCAGGTGAGCAGTTGGGAGCCAGCACCTGGATTGTGAGAGGGATGTCCAACTGCCTGTTTAGGCCCAATCCTGAACATCCCTTGAGGGGTCCCAGATTGGAGAGGGTGCAAGCTGGGCTGAGGGACACACACCCCCCTCCCCCCTGCACGAATTTCATGCACCAGGCCTCTAGTCAATTATAATATTCAATCAAAGATTGTATCTTATATGTTCCACCATAATTCATACAACTATTTGAATTTATACAATTTTTCATTTAATTAGTGTCTGTTTCCTAAGTATGTCATAACATCTATGAGGATAGAAATTGTGTCCATTTTGTTCACTGCTGCATTTTCAGTATCAATCCTATTGATAAACATTTGTTGAATAGATGGGAAAGTATCGGTTTTAATAAAGCGACATTAGGCTGTCCTCACCTGCTTTAAGGAGGGTAGGAATTAGCTGATTACCAAAGAGGGTAAAAAAAATGATACACCTTCAAGACACAGAACGACAACACACAGAGCAAGGGGCATGGCCAAGAGACTGTAGAATAAAAACCCCAGCTCAGTTCTCTGGGTGACTGGCCTAGAAACAAGGGGTCAAAATGTGAGATTAAAACTCATTAGAGTTATATACTCTGCTAGATGGAGTTGCAGTTATTCATTTGAATTTCTGCATCTCATCCCTCATCATATTGTTCATGAACTTAAAGGTTCGACTAAAACACCATACTTAAAGCTTTAAGTACATTTACAAAAGTAGGTACTTTCGTACATTTTGAACAAAAGTATGAGGCTTATTGCCTCATTTCACTGACCTGTACACTGGTTCCTCTGTCCAAGGGTGCAAACAAGAACATGCATTTAATTTTCTGACTCATCTTGTTATAAACATAAAAGGATAAGACTGAAAGAGATGCTACATGGGTGGAAAAGAAAGTCCAGAGCTGTGAATAATATTCCTGCAGATTCTCAAGTAAAATGAAATAATAAACAACTGTCATACCAGGCCAGATCCAGTTATTAAAGTGTTATATTCCAGAAATCCTATCAACAGTCAAGGTAATTATATTCACCAATAATCAGAAGAGTTCTCTCAGCCCACCATTGCTGTCCCCAAAAGAATAAAGGTCAGATACTTAAAATCATAAAAAAAAGTTTGCTTCACTTTCTTGTTTCCTTTCCAAGAGCTTTCTCATTCTGAAGCTTAAAAACTATGGTAAAGGTTCTTCCTTTAGCCAGTTGGGTATTTCCTAAGCATACATTTCCTCTCTTCTACAAACACCCAAACCAAATAAATTAAGAATAACATGGATATTAATTCCTTTGCTACACTGATCACTAAGTCTGAATTTATACTGCAGCTTGCAAAATACACCTAAAGCTAAGTATATTATCTTTCCTTCTATATTGGAAGTCATATACCATTCCGTTCAAGCGCCTAGCTTCATAAAATTTGACTTTTTCCAAAGGCATAGTAAAGCTTAGATCAATCAGCATATTATTAGGTATGAGATTTGGTAATGAGGGTTGTTAAGCAAGAAAAAAAAAATGAGCTTGAAAGTTTGCTGATCTTTAATGATTCAAGGTTTTTCTGTGTTTTCAGTCCTTTCTGAATGTTAATTATAATCATAAGATAGTAGGTACAGGAGATTAAACAGATTTTCCACTAATCCCAACCATAATATGAGATGTGGTTTTTTGAACAAAGCAACAGTACTATTTCATTGGCATTTACCTTTTTCTCCTAATGTAGATTATACAAAAATAGCAATCAACTAATATTCTGCTAAATTAAGACCTTTGTGTTTTAAGGCCCTTGTGTTTCAAGAACAAACAAAATGTCTGTTTCTAGGTAAAGTCCTGGAAAACTAAAGAATTTCTCATAGATCAATCTTTTGGCTGCAATAGAAATAGTCCAAGAGATCACAACCAGCTCCCTCTCTTAGAATTCAGAAGCAGAGATATAGTTGTTAGAAAGAGGGGTGGGCTTCAGATGCTGAAAGGCAGTAAGGCTATCTGCTCGGACCACTGCTATCTATGCTTACAGAGGCAAGGTGTCTCCGTGATGTATTTTACTACAAGTATTTTAATACCATAATAAATTGACAGGCAACTTGAGATACCACATATTTTCACAAGTATACCCAATAAACCAGGAGCTTATACTCCAAATACCATGCATTTTTTGTTTTCCAGCTTGTATACTTCTCCAACAAAGGCCACAAAACCTTATCTGGAAGGCTTATTTTCACCCTCAGAGCCCAGGGCATGAGAACAAGCAATATCTAAAATCAACTGAAGTAATGCAAAAGAAATAATAATAAATTAAAAAGGAGGTGGACTATAGAAAGTAAAGTAGGCATTAGGAAAAATAATGACCATTTGAACTAGGCTTATTCTTGGGCCCAAATAACCTACGCCCAAACCCTAACAGACACAGACCAGCCATCCAAGGGCACGATCGGTGGGGAGTCTGTTTCCCAGAGGTCACTGTGGGATGGATTCTGCACTGCCTCACTGGTGACATTGTTCAACTTTTCATGTTTGAAGACCCAAGCGAGTTCGTGCCAAAAACAGACTCCTGTGCTCCTTCCTCACACAGCAGACCCTGCAGCATTCCAGGTCTGCTTCCAAGAGGCCTCCTGAGAGGCCCAGTTCCAGCCATTCTCTCCGTTTCTCTTACCATGTCCTGCGCTGTCAGGACCAGAGCCACAGCAGCAAAATCCTGCCCCAAAGAACTGCTCCCTCTTTACCTGCCCTCAAGACCCCTCAGAATCAGAACTGTCCCCCCACCACCACCCCATCTCTCTTTTAAATATATTGTTATTGATTTCAGAGAGGAAGAGAGAAGGAGAGGGAGATAGAGACATCAATGATGAGAGAAAATCATTGTTTGGCTGCCTGTAACTGGGGATGGAGCCTGTAACCTGGACATGTGTCCTGACAGGAAATCAAACTGTGACCTCCTGGTTCATTGGGTGATGTTCAACCCCTGACCCATGCAGGCCAGGATGCCCTCTCTTTTTAGTATGAGGAAACCACCGTCTAGAGATGATGTGTTACTCACCCAAGGACACACCACCAATGAGGGCCCATGTTGTGAGATGAAATGACCCTTTGGCCCCAACCATCTGTTTTTCCTTTTCCACTCTACTACCATCCCTCAGCTGAACCTGGGAGCTGGAAGAAAGGCTGCCTCATGCATCCCTGTGTTTTGCCAGTTTGTTAAAAATTGTTGTTAATCTGGTGGGAGTCCAGAAGCAGAATAGCCAAGAAGTAAAGACAGCAGTCTGCAATCTAATACAATTTTACAGAAGTCACTTCTCCTAGTAAGTTGGTCCAGCCACCAGCTCTCTGTTCTCCCTGTTTCCAACCATTTTGGCAGAGAGTCATCTCTCTAGCCTCTAGAGTTACATATGGTGTAAGATCTCACTGTGTAAACTGACAGCAGAACCACTCCAACTTCTCCCCCATGAAAAGGGACTGGTGGGATCCCCTGTGTCAGAAAAACAGAAAGAATTTGTATCGCAAATAGCAGTTTCCATAGAGGGATAAAGGCTCCAAGGTCCTGATTCAAAGTAAGGGTCCCTACTCTATTTTGCGTGAACCCCTTCACAGT
Source organism: Myotis daubentonii (assembly GCF_963259705.1). NCBI lineage: Eukaryota > Metazoa > Chordata > Mammalia > Chiroptera > Vespertilionidae > Myotis > Myotis daubentonii. The sequence continues at coordinate 66,261,751 of NC_081846.1, read as the reverse complement.
CGGGTAACATTTTATAATGCCTATTCACAACAATGTTTTTAAAAGCATAAAATTTTAAAACGTAGGAATACAAAGGAAACAAATGTATTCAAATACTAATATAAAAATGTTAAAAAATGGTGACATAATATACTCTTTATTAAGTTATGAAACAACAAGATCTATTTGCAGGTCTAATTATCATCTTTTGCAGTGGTGTTGAATGTAAACAGTATCTTATGATGCAGGAAAACAACAGTAATATCTGTGGTTTCTACTAACGACTAATTCACAGGTACCTTGGATATTACTGTAATTAGATGTCAATATTCGTGATGAAAGAAATGTTACACTTCATTAGAAATTAGGGGAAAATCAAGGTGTACCCTCTTTTCAATCCAAGCCCACAACATTTCTGAATTCCATCCAGGGACTCCAGGTGAAGAATCTCTGCTCTGAGGAATCACTGATACAGCCAATATCGCTGCCTAATGAGTACACACCATGGACGCTTGAGGGTGCTCAGTTTAACATTTCTTAATGTCATTGCCTTTCAATTGAAGGTTATCGAGGAGCTAGTAGGAATTAGATTACTCTGCCCTCACTTTCACTAAACCAATAGCTAATATATTCTCATTAGCTCAATAAGCATTATTTCCAGAGTGAGAGCATCATACCAGCAACTATTGATTATTCGCGTGGATTATAGCAGGTTTTAAGTGTAGTCTGTCTGTCTTTGGGGTTGTATATGCAGGCCAGCATCTGAGAATATGAGGTCACGGTTCGAATTCTGGTTAGGGCATATGCCTGGGTTGTGGGCTTGAGCCCCAGTAGGGGGCATGCAGGAGGCAGCAGGTCAATGATTCTCTCTCATTATTGATATTTCTCTCTCTCTCCCTCTCCCTTTCTCTCTCTGATATCAATAAAAAGTACAGCTGAGAATACGAAAAAGAAATATTTAAATACTTAAATATTGGGAAGTAGTAAATGCATTCTTGATTAAACACTATCTCTAATCATACTCTCTTTTTTACATCTGCCTGTTAGTTTTTGCTACACTATTATAAGTCATTCCCCATGACTTCTTTGGGGAAGTCACATGAGCAAAAATGTTATCTAGAATGGATATATGTGATGCAACAGCAGAATCACCAAAGCCTAACATTCATTTGCTCATCCACTCATTCATTAAACAAACATGAAATAAGGGCTCACTAGGTGTGAGAAATGAATAAAACCTGGTGTAGAGAATAAGGAAATCAAAGCTTGGGAAGGTAACAATAATCCATGTGATTTCCTCTATTTCTTTCCTTTGCTGCTACTCAATTAAGGCCTCGAATCCTTGAAATGTCTTCCTGTCGTTGGCTCCCATTTCCAGTCATGTGTTATTTGTGTAACATAACCTTCTTCTTCAAATCAGATTGCTGCCAAATGAATCTTAATAAAATAATTATAACACTATTTAATAATAAATAGATAATCCAAATGTTCGACAATAAGGAAATGGTTGAGGAAATACCAGTATTTCTACAAAATATTGTACAACCAATAAAAACTATGTTCATGAAGAGTTTTTAATAATATAGGGCATTAGTGTTGTTCTGTTAAGTCCAAAACTGAAAACAAATTGTATATACAAGGTGATCTCAACTACAAAAGTCCACATGCACAAAGACATCTATAGAGAAACATGATAATGAAAATGCATTAACTTTTGTACAGCTTTAAGTCTACTATCTCATTTTATTAACCAAAGAAAGTTTTCCAAAACTATGAATCTGATTAAGCAAATCACAATCCTGGCCCATCACTCTTCACTGCCTTACTATGATTTAGTGAAGACAGGCCAGTTCTCTTAAATTAGACAACCCTTCAAGGCCTCTATAAGCTGATGTCCCCTACTTGGCAGCAGCTTCTGCCACGTCTATCCTACACATGATGTCTCACAGTCTTGTATGACACACCAAGCTCTCCAGCCTCTGAACCTTTGTGCAAGCTGTTGCTTCTTCCCAGAGTCAGATTAGGGCGTGGGCCAGATGGCAACCACTCTAGCAGTGCTCAAGAATGAAGAGAAACGCAGCAAACTGTGTTTACTAGGCCTCCATTCAGAAACAGCACTGTAGGTGTTAGGAAGGAATAATTTAATAAAGCCACTGGGGTATGCAGGATTGGCAGGACTTAAGTGTGAATGACCACAGATGGCAGGTGGTTAGAGAGCCTTTCAGGGGAGTGGATCCAGGTAACGGCGGGGTTTTTATCCTGCTAGATAAAGGTACACATGCTTGGGACTAGAGCTGAATTATTTGGGTTTTATTCTCTGCACTAAAGAAATGTTGAAAAGGTATTTTAAAACCATTCATTTTCAGGACCGCCAAGGCATAAACCCAGTCAGAGGGCTCTCACCTTGGTCCTGGTTCTACTGCAAACTCTCAGAAATCTTCTCCTCTATTATTTCCTTACCTCTCTCTCCCACCACCATCTGAACATCTCCCATCCCTGAACTGGACACGTCTCAATCCGTTTTGTTTTAACATTATTTAGGATGTCCCTTAACTTCTTAATTAGATGAAGGACTTCTTATTTATTTTAGCTGCACCTAGCATACTATTCAATATATATCAAATTTTAAAATGACTAAATTAATTAGAAAAACAAGTAAGCTAACTGGAAGCTAAATCAAGAAGACAGAGTTTCACTAAGAATGAGAAGTGGCCCTACAGATATATTTGGGGCAGTTTGACATAGGGCAGGGTGGGAAAAGAGCAGAGACTTGCCAAAGATTTTATCTTGGTGTGGCCATGACCTAGAGAAATAAAATGTCCATGTATCCAGGGCCCTCTTCAGAGCACATTAAATTGTCACTGTCGGACAACGGGCTATAAGCAGTATAACGCAGTCCTGTGACTTCCCTGAGAAAATGTCATTGAAATGTGGATAATCTGAAGCCCCACTGGACCCCCTAAGCACTGTTGCCAAGATGAGCGGCTTTCCAGCCCGATGTCACACTGCGTTCTTTGGGTGGAGGTGGGAGTTGAACAAGCGCTGAGAACAGCACGCTATAAATACAACATTGACTCACACTTTCTAATGACAATAACCATCCCTGAGCTATGTAGCCATCACCTGCTATATTTCACACTCCTCATATTTCCCAACTCATTTGCAAGAACCAGGTCTCTGCCATGAATCACCCTGTGTTGCTAGTTCAATTCATTCTCCCAGAATTAACCTCTAGACTCAGCAGAAAATCACCAGTCCCAAAGTAAGTCGTCCCTCATAAGGTAAATTGACCATCTCCCTTTTCAAACCTCTGCGGGGCTTATCTACTCTGGGAAGCTTCTCCCAGACAAGCGTCTCCAGAGCTCCTTTCACACATTTTCTACAGTGGCTTCTCCTTCTCTCTGTAGCCATGGCTGCCAAGGTCCAGCCTCATCAGTTCCTCTGGTTTGTTTGGAGTAATTTCATTTGTATGGGCTCTGGCTGGCCAGTAAAACTGGGATTTTCTTCAGGTCCTGGACAGATCTTCCCTTCCCCTCTTACCCAGAGCTCTGAACGCAATAGCTGCTCAAAAGACTTAAATGCTTAATTATTGCATCATTTGTTTTCAATACTGTGAGACTTTCATTAAAAATTCTACTTAGAAAGAAATTCAAAAAAAATAGGAATACAACTCAAAGAAGATGCTTCTTATATATTTAGGTTGCATGTTGGCTATTAGCTATAATATACGTATCTTAAGCCCATTTTTTTTTTCATATCTAATTGACCTTTCTAACTTTCACATTGCTGGTGAAAAAATACCCAAATGGACTCTCTTAGGATGGCTGGATGGAAGTCAGTATTTCCTGCTCTGCTGAAGTGAAGATTCTGCTAGACAAAAATCCTCCTTCACTCAACACTGGAAGTCAGTGAACCTAATTAGGTAGTGGGATTTACATGGGGTTCTTAAAAATATCTGTGGTCCACAAGTCTCTTCCCCACCACGGCAGGCTACCGGGGTCCCTGGAGCTGCTCTAAGCACATTTACTCTTTTGAGTAAGGCAGTGGGTTCCCCAAAGCCCCACACTGTCTGCTTGAATTCCCTACAATACCCAGGACACCGCACGTGAAGGGAAACAGACTGCTTCTTGACTCATGCAACCCTCTTTTGGACAATTCTAGCTTTAAAAAAATAATTTGCTAAAATATAATAGTAAAAGTGGCACCCACCAACCATTTAGAATTTACAATTTTGGCCTCTTTCTTCTTTTTTTAATTTTATGAAAAAATAAAATTAAGTGTTACAGATAAAGTTGAAGTCCCTTCTCGTTGGTCAGCCTATCTCCCTCCTCAGAGGAATTTAGTGGGATCAGTTTGAAGCTGTTTCTTAAACTTCTCTAGATTTAGTTTGAATAATATGTTAATCTTCCACTGTTTCTTGATCTAAGTAATTCAATTTCATGTGATTCAGCCTAACATATACATGTTTTGTGGCTGTACCTTTTAAAATGTACATAAATGATATCATACCATACAAATCACTCTGTAATTTGTTATTTTCACTCACTATTGTGTTTTGAAGTCTATATATATACATTTATAGAGGGCTGGTGCATTCACTTTAACCAGCCGTGTGGGATCCCATCATACAATGGAGCAGTCTTTTATTTGTTTGCTGTTACATAGAAGGCTCACAATGGACATCTTTGCCCATTTCACCCTCGAATACAAGAATGAGAGAGTCTCAAAAATATACAACAAAAAGTAGAATTGCTGGGTTGCAGGATACATTTTCAATTAAACAAAAGATTGCCAATTTGCTGTCAGCAATCATTACAGAACTCCGACTTCCACCAATGATAACTGAGGGTTCTTACTTTCACACACTCTCACCAGAATTGACACTGGCAGGCTTTTTCATTTTTGCCAATGTGAAGGGTAAGAACTTATTTCTATCTAGCATTTTAACTTTCATTTTTCTGATTACTAGTGGGATTGAGAGAGTTCTAACTTTCAGATAGTGCTTCCTTACTGTAAGCCAAAACCTGCAACTTCTACCCATTTATTTCCTATGTCAGCATTTCTCAACCTTCCCTGGCACCCTAGAGGGTGGCTTCTAATAAGTTCAACCAGCAAGGCACCACAACAAATTCTCCACCACCAGTGAACCCTGGCCATGCCCTCCAGCAAGTTCACAATCTCAACCCTGGGGGGATCTCCTGCAGGTGTACTATTTAAGCCCTAGGATAGTGGATGCTACTTATAAATGCTCCTTCTATATTCTTTAGTGTTTTCTTTAGTTATTACTTCCAGTTCCTCAAAACTCCAATCCCCTTATTATAATTAATAATTCTTTCTTTTTTAAAATATATATATATATAGATAGATAGATAGATAGATAGATAGATAGATAGATAGATAGATATAGATATATATATAGATATATATATATATTTGATTTTTTTACAGAGAGGAAGGGAGAGGGATAGAGAGTTAGAAACATAGATGAGAGAGAAACATCGATCAGTTGCCTCCTGCACACCCCCTACTGGGGATGTGCCCGCAACCAAGGTACATGCCCTTGACCGGAATCAAACCTGGGACCCTTGAGTCCACAGGCTGACGCTCTATCCACTGAGCCAAACCGGTTAGGGCATTAATAATTCTTTATATTCAACTTTCCTTGTTCAAATAACTATATGGCTTATATCTCCTGATTGGATCCTGACTGATATAGACCATAGAGAACAAAACTTAATTTTCCCATTTCAAAATAAACCTCTTTGAGGGTTATTATCAGAGATATTCTCATCTGTTGAAAGAGGCCCTAAGCAATGAGACACAGATAGGAAAGTTTTAAGAGAAGAAAATAGAAGATATAGAGAAACGAAAAGTCCATTGTACAGAGTTTTTAAGTGGGAAGGATATGAGTAAGGACTAAGAATAGAAGTCTCAGAAAATTCAGGCAGACAATTTGAGGGATTTGATCAGCCAACAAGGGAAATAACTGAGTAACCTATTAGGGTGACCTGTTTTGTACTCACCTTATATTTTAATTTTCTACTGCTATGATGTTTACCACAAACATAGCTAGAAACAACTCAAGTGTACCCTCTTACAGTTTTGGAGGTCAAAAGTCCAAAATGAGTCTCACTGAGCTAAAGTCAAGGTGTTGTAAGGCTACGTTTCCTTTCTGGAGACCATTTCCTTATCTTTTCTAGCCTCTGGAGGCTACCCATATTCTTTGGCTGTTGACTCTTTCTCCATCTGCAAAGCCAGCAATAGAGGATTACATCCTCATGTTACATCTGTCTGACTTCTTCTGCCTCCCTCTTCTGCTCCTAAGGACCCTGTGATTACATTGGATCTACCCATATAAAATAGGACAATCTCACTATTATAAGGGAAGCTTATTAGTAACCTTAATTCCACCTACAACCTTAATTTCCTTTTGCTATGTAAGGTAACATACTTACAGGCTCCAGGAATTAGAATGTGGACATCTTTGAGGAGCACTATATTGCCTATCACACCTTGGCACAGGTTGCCTCCTGAAGCTCACCCAACAAGGCTTACAGGAAGAAATGTAGATGGGAGAAAATTAATGATAGAAAGGAAAGTAACCTGAAGACCTAGATTTTATGAGATTGTGTTGTGTTTTGTTTTTATTAAGTTTATGTATGCATTTAATGCCAGCTTTTACTCTCAACGAGAATAAAATCAAATATAGAAAAACAAAACAAACCAAATGTTTCTCAAAGAAAAAGAAACTTGCTATTAAGGACAGATGATATTTTATTCTTCTTTGTTTTTTCTGAAGTCAAAACACAGTGCCTTGCAAATAGGAGCAAATGTCGGTTTAGTGGTGAAGAGGTCAAGAGAGAGTTAATATAAAGAATAATATGTTTTATACACAACACACACATTTTGGAAGACAAGAAAGAAGGTGTAAGTCATGACAATATTTTTAAATAAAAGGAAGTGCAGATATAGAAAAAGTTTTAATTCCACATTTTAATGTAATTTCACATTTTATTACCTTATTACAGTGGTCTCTCAAAAATAGCCAAATGAAGTAGACTTTCTATGTTTCTCTTCCAATTTAACATGAGGGAGAGGGAAGTGTATCCTCCCCTCTTCAAAACAATGCAAAAATATAAGAAAAATAAAAAATTCAAAGGTGATAACTTTCAATTCAGAGGGTAAATTTTTATAGTTACATTAAATTACAGGCCCGTGGGTTTTAAAAATGAAAATGTTGACAGGCCCTGAGATATAGCAGCAGTACCCAGGGTCTCCTTCCCTTTCTCTCTTTTTCTCACTCTCACCCACCTTCTCCATTGCTCCTCCCATTTCCGCTACTCTAGGGAACTGAGCTATTTTTTTTTTTTTTACCAGCTTTTGCTCTCTGTTCTCAAAGACTACCCTACTTTGCGTCATAAAACTGATAAAAAATATTACTTATTTTCCAAAAGCCATGATGTCATTAATTGAAATGTCTGTCCTAGAACATGTTGTCTAATAACAATTTCTGTTTGACCCTGGACACTCCCAATTAGGGATTCTGAAGCGCAAACACAGAAGTAACTGTCAGCCCTTGCCACCTGAGTCCCTTGCTAACTGAGTGCAGGGCTCTGAAAAATGGCCAAGGAGAAGAAGCAGAAGGGAGGCTGTGAGGGATTCAGTGAGGATGTATCTTGGGACACATTGCCCCTGACTGTTGCGAGGGCTTCCTTCCTCTTTGGAAAGTTCTAGGATTGTTATGTCCCCCAGGATCAGCCTCTGGGTTCACATACTGCTGACGTCATTAGGAGGCTTTAAAGGAAGTGGATGCTTTTTGGAAACCCCTCCTATAGACAGAATCAACTCTGGCTGATCTGGAGGAGGATGAACGTCCTCACAGGTTATAGCTCACCTGGCATGACTACAGTGTCTATAGTTCTACTGAGAAGAGTCATTAAGCAGCACACACGTGAATGAGGGCTTAGGGCTCTGCTGTGAGTTGGCAGGTCTGAATGTGGCCTCAGGTTGCAAAATCTAACAGACCAAATTTTCTAGTTGTTTGATGTTTTTAAAATCTCCATTATACAAAAGATGCAAAATATACCTCTTTTGATACTATCTTACTGCCTCTCAGCAGCCTCTTCTCCCAGGTGCCCTCTACCTAAAACTAACTGTCCCAGCCAATAGGATCCCAACTTCACATCCTTCCCACAGCCTTCCCCATTCAAAATGCAAGTTCCTGTATCCCATGTCCTCAAGGCACTCATCCCAGGTCAAACTTTTTACAGATGATTTCGGGGGGGGGGGGGCGGGGGGGGAGACTCACAAAACAAAACAAAATAAAACTTAAAACAGTGAAAATGAAATGAAAAAAATTATTTGAGGACAGTGCACTTTGCTATCTGTCAAATCAAACCATATAGGTTCTTAACATGGTAGATAAGAAAAGGACATAAACACAATTGTAGGCAGAAACACATAAACGGAGTATCACAGGACTTCAGAGAGGTAAGAACTGCTTCCTGCATGTATTAAAGGTCAATTTCAGACACAGTATACATGATTATACTTTCTCACCTATGCATGCTAGTCTTACTGGAACCCTAGCTAGGCTTAACCTCTATCTCTGTTTATGTTTCAATAATAGCAAATGAAAGAAAAAAAGTTATCTGATAAAGGAAGAAAAGAAATTATACAGCTTATAAAAATACCCAGGATGATTTATTTTCCTTCCTAGCTATCACTGGTTTATTTTTTGTTTTGTTTTGATAATTTTTTTAATTAATTTTTTTCCCTAATGTTGTCATTGATTTAAAAAACAAAATCTAAACAAAAACGGTGAAGTAACAACAGAAACCACAGAATACAAAGGATTATAAGAAAATACTATAAGCAACTATATGCCAACAAGCTGGACAACCTGGATGAAATGGATAAATTCCTGGAAAAATAAAATCTTCCAAAATTGAATCAGGGTGCAGCCCCTATGGAAAATACTATGGTGTTTCCTCAAAAAATTAAAAATGAACCTTCCATTTGACCCAGTAATCCCATTTCTAGGAATATATTCCAGGAAAATAGAAACATCAATCAGAAAGGATATATGCACCCCTATGTTCATAGCAGCATAATTTACAAAAGCTAAGATTTGGAAACAGCCTAAGTGCCCATCAGCAGATGAATGGATTAGAAATCTATGGTACATCTACACAATGGAATACTATGCTGCTGTAAAAAAAGAAGGATTTCTTACCATTTTCAACAGCATGGATGGAACTGGAGAGCATTATGCTAAGCAAAATAAGCCAGTCAGAGTAAGATAAATATCACATAATTTCACTCAATGAACAACATAAACTGATGAACAAAAATAGAACCAGAGTCATAGAAGCATTGAACAGACTGTCCAATCTATGAGGGAAGGCAGGGGGTGAGGGGGTAAGAGATCAACCAAATGATTTATATGCATGCATATGAGCATAACCAATGAACATAGACTCGGAGAGGGGAGGTGAGGGCATGTGCTGGATGCTGGGGGATGGGAGTGGCCAGGGAGAGGTCAATGGGGAAAAAAAGAGAGACTTTTGTAATACTTTAAACAATAAAGGATTTAAAAATAAAGAAAGAAAAAAGAAAAAAGAAATAAATTACCAAATTCCCAGTCCAAAAAAAAAAAAAACTGAATCAGGAAGTATTAGAAAAACTGAATAGGCAATAACAATTGATGGAATTGAAGCAGTAATAATAATAATAATAATAATAATAATAATAATAATAATAAAAACTCCCAGCAAACAAAAGCCCTGGTCCAGACAACTTTACAGGGGAGTTTTACCAAACATTCAAAGAAGAACTAAAACCTATACTTCTCAAACTATTCAAAAAAATCCAAGAGGAAGGAACACTTCCAACCTCTTTTTAGGAGGCCAGCATTATCCTAATTCTAAAACCAGATAAAGACACTACAACGAAAGAGAATTATAAGCCAATATCCCTGATGAACATAAAATCCTCAACGGAATATTAGCAAATCAGATACAGCAATATATTAAAAAGATCATGCACTATGACCAAGTGGGATTTATTCCAAGGATGCAAGGCTGGTAAGATATTTGCAAATCAATAGACATGATACATCACATAAACAAACTGAAAGACAAAAATCACATGATCATATCAATAGACACAGAAAAAGCACTCAACAAAATCCAACACCCATTTTTGATAAAAACTCTCAGTGAAGTGGGAATAGAGCAGGGGTGGGCAAACTTTTTGACTCAAGGGCCACAATGGATTCTTAAACTGGACCAGAAGGCCGGAACAAAAGCATGGATGGAGTGTTTGTGTGAACTAATATAAATTCAAAGTAAACATCATTACATAAAAGGGTACGGTCTTTTTTTTTGTTTTAGTTTTATTCATTTCAAACGGGCCGGATCTGGCCCGCCGTAGTTTGCCCACGGCTGGAATAGAGGGATCATATCTCAACATAATAAAGGCCATATATGACAAACTTACAGCCAACATCATACTCAGTGGGGAAAAACTAAAACTATTTCCCCTAAGAACAGGAACAAGACAGGGATATCTACTTCCACACTCTGATTCAACATAGTATTAGAAAACCTAGCCACAGCAATTAGAAAAGAAGAAAACATAAAAGGCATCCAAATTAGAAGAAAGGAAGAAAAAGTCTCATTATTCGCAGATGACATGATAATGAACTTTGAAAACCCTAAAGACTCCACCTAAAAACTACTAGATTTAATAAATGAACTCAGCAATGTAGCACGATACAAAATTTACACCCAGAAACCAATGGTATTTTTATCCACCAATAATGAATTCTCAGAAAGAGAAACTAAACAAACAATCCCACTTATCACTGCAACAAAAAAATTAAATACTTAGGAATGAACTTAACCAAGGAAGTAAAAAAGACTTGTACTTGGAAAACTATACGATATTGAAAAAAGAGATACAGGAAGATATAAACAAGTGGAAGAATATACCGTGTTCATGGATTGGTAGAATTAACATCATTAAAATGTCCATACTACCCAAAGCAATCTATAGATTCAATGCAATTCCTATTAAATTACCAATGGCATATTTCACAGACATAGATAGAACAAATACTCAAAAAATTTATATGGAACTAAAAAATATCCCAAATAGCCACAGTAATCTTGAGAAAGAATAATACCAAATATTAAGTTATACTATAAAGTCACTGTAGTCAAAACAGTTTGGTACTGGCACAAGAACAGACATATAGATCAATGGAACAGAACAGATGCCACAGAAATTGACCCAAGCCATTACACTCAATTAATATTTCACAAAGGAGGTAAGAGAATACAATGGAGTAAAGACAATCTCTTCAATAAATGGTGCTGGGAAAATTGAACAGATACATGCAAAAAAAATATGAAACTAGACAACCAACTTGCACCATACACAAAAATAAACCCAAAATGGATAAAAGACTTAAATGTAAGTTGGGAAGCCATAAAAATCTTAGAAGAAACCATAGATAGCAAAATCTCAGACATCTCTCATCTATATATATAAAAGGCTAATATGCAAAGTGTCCCTTTGGGAGTTCAATCGGGAGACCACTAGTTCGATCCCTCGCTATGATGTGCACTGACCACAGGGCGCAGAATGAAGGAAGGCCCTGGCCAGCAGCCAGAAGGTCCCAATTGACCCTGATCACCGGCCAGGCCTAGGGACCCTACCCATGCATGAATTTCATGCACCGGGCCTCTAGTATCAATATGTTTATGGATACATCTGCTGGGCAAAGGAAACTAAGGAGAAAATAAGCAAATGGGACTACATCAAAATAAAAAGTTCTGCACAGCAAAAGAAATCATCACCATAATGAAAAGGGAGCCCACTGTATGGGAGAGCATATTTGGCAATGACACATCTGATAAAGGGTTAATATCCAAAATATATAAGGAACTCATACAACTTAACAAAAGAAAGACAAACAATCCAATTAAAAAATTGGCAAATGACCTACATTTCTCCAAAGTGGACATACAGATGGCCAAGAGACATATGAAAAAAATGCTCAAAGTCACTGATCATCAGAGAGATGCAAATTAAAGTGACAATGAGGTATTACCTCACACCTGTCAGAATAGCTACCATCAACAAATCAACAAATGACAAGTGCTGGCAAGGATGTGGAGAAAAGGGAACCCTAGTACACTACTGGTGGGAATGCAGACTGGTGCAGCCACTATGGAAAACAGTATGGAGTTTCCTCAAAAAGTTTAATATGGAGCTGCCATTGACCCAGTGATCCCACCTCTAAAAATCTATCCTAAGAAACCCAAAACATCAATCAAAAAGAATGTATGTACCCCTATGTTCATAGCAGTTAAGATCTGGAAACAGCCCAATTGCCCAGCTGTAGATGAGTGGATAAAAAAGCTGTGATACATTTACACCATGGAATACTATGCAGCAATATAAAAGAAGGCTCTCTTACCCTTTGAGACAGCATGAAGGGACCTGGAGTTTGTTATGCTAAGTGAAATAAGCCAGTCAGGGAAAGATAAGTATCACATGATCTCACTCATATGTGGAATCTAATGAGCAAAATGAACTGTTAAAATAGATCAGAGATATATAAGCATGGAACAGACTGTCGAATCTCAGAGGGAAGGTGGAGGTGGGTGGGTGGGTGGGTAGGTAGATAGGAACTAATCAACCAAAGAACGTACCTGCACACATGCATAACCCGTGGATACAGACAATAGGGTGGTGAAGGCCTGGGGTGTGGTAGGGAGGGAGGGGTGGGCTAGAAGGGATCAATGGGGAGGAAAGGAGACATTTGAAATACTTTCAACAATAAAGATTTAGAAATAAAATAAACAAAATCTATAACCTGAGAAATAAAGCAGATGGTTGGACACTGACTTGATTTTGTAGGAGATTAAAAATTTTTTAAATGCATCACTGTCCTTTAACTTCATGTTCTTTGGTCAGCCTGAACAGTAAAGGGCCTCAGAAGATTGTTTCCTCTGCTTCTGCTTATCTATATGTTGCTAGGATAACATTTAAAAAGTCCACCAGAAATCCAATTGGAAATATTTACTGGCATAGGAATAGCACTTCAGGCTCCTGGATATTTTATTATTATCCTTTCAGAAATCTCACCTGCCTAGCAGATTGCTTTGCTTAAAGTGAGAAAAATAGTGGTGTCTATTTTAAGCATCATGATCCTTAATTTCTTAATCTTTTCTTCTTGAGTTCTATAATAAATCCATCCTAAGCTCCACATATGCATTAAGAAGCACACAAAAGTCACCTTTTCATTTCTCTCCAAAACATTAAAGCCTTTTTATTCTGTTTTAAAAGATGACTCTTTTAAAGCAAATTCTCTATCTAGCTTTCTAGCCACACATCGCAGAACACTAGGATCCAGTTTTTCTAGATGCAGTAACTAGTATAATAGCTGATAGGGTTATTTCACACATCAGCATCTTAAGGAAACGTAGCTTCTGAGCAGGGCCAGGACCAACTTTAGGAAAAAGAGGTGGAAGTGCTATGTTCAGGATCTCTCTCTCTCTCTCTCTCTCTCTCTCTCTCAGCTCAATTTTCACCAAATCCCCAAAATATTCGCCCAGTGGTTCTCAACCTATGGGTCGCGACCCCTTTGGCGGTCGAACGACCCTTTCACAGGGGTCGCCTAAGACCATCCTGCATATCAGATATTTACATTACGATTCATAACAGTAGCAACATTACAGTTATAAAGTAGCAACGAAAATAATTTTATGGTTGGGTCACAACATGAGGAACTGTATTTAAAGGGCCAGAAGGTTGAGGACCACTGTTAGCCAATTGTAGCTACTAAGGATTTATTAGAAATGCCTTACAGCTGGTAAATATTTCCAGACGTATTCCAGGAAAACAACTCTGATCCACATTCTCCTTCATATGACTCAAACCTCAGATATGGCCACAATGTTCCCCAGAAGGTTCTGGGTTGGAGGAGTTTGTCCAAAGTTAGAGGTCAGGACAGGCAGGAAAGGTTCATTAAATTTCTGGAGCACTAAATTTCAAAAACCATCTCCTTCTCTCCCCCTCCCCACTTTTCTCTCTCTGGAAAAAAAAATAATAATGAACATCGTGGCAATAAGATATAGAAAGAGATAAGGATCTGTAAACACCTCCCTAATTTAATATATTAATACATTTGCCTGTCTCAGAAATTCAGATGTAAATTTTTACCCCCAAAAAACTGGCCTCTTTAGAACGAGAGTATTTGTGCTGCCATCATGCATGGTCCTTCAATGGTTTGGGAGGTCAAAAGGCTACATACCATTAAAGCAAACCCCTTAAGGCAACTTATATTAATAAGTAATATACATATTTGCACAATTGATCATTAAGAAGTGCAACAATTTTACAGTGAAATAATTTCTAAACAGCCCTCCTTGGCTTGTCTCGTGCTTTGCCTCGTTGGAGCTCTGCTCCTGTCACTCACAGGGCCCTCCTCTTAGGCCAATCCATCCAGAATCTCTCCTCCTTATAGGCCTCAGCTCAAGCATCACCTCTTCTGTATCCTTTCCCTAACTGGTGGTCTCCCCTACCTCTTACTACCGCCATCACTTCATGATGGTCCATTGATCGCAGCTCCCTTTGTGAGAGGTCTGTGCGGTTTAGAATATCTCGGGGTCACACTGCTTTTACCCAAGCAAGGACACTTCCAGGAGCTCCTCTAGCACCAGGACCTCAGTGACCCTCAACGTGCACAGGATTCCTTCAACATCCTCATGTCTCCTTTCTTCACTGATGAGCTCCAATGGGTTACTTGGGCCACTTACAGTCACCCTCAAGCCCTGTGGCCAACATCTCTCAGCTTCCAGACTCACCGTTCTGATGTTCTTGTCCTCCATCTGACACCTATCCTGCATGTCTCCCACTCTCTGGTCTCTCAGCTTCACTTTTCTCTACATACAAACTTAAGGTCAGGCATTGCAACTACAGTTGACCCTTGAACAACGCAGGGATTGGACACTGACCCCTATGCCGTCAAAAATCCCTAGACCTGTAACTTTTCACTCTATGGTGAACCCTTGCATCTGCAAGCTCAACCATTCACCCATGGGAAACAGCATTTTAAATCTACGCTTGGGGATCCACCATTGGAAATCTGCAGTTGGGAATGCAAAATTACTGTTTCAGGTCCACAGTTGGTTGAATCCACAGATGCAAAACCTGTAGATAGGAAGGGCCCGCTGTATTTATTGAAAACAAATCCACATATAACTGGACCCACACAGTTGAAACCTATGTTGTTCAAGAGTCCACTCTATATTCTTGCCAGCACGCTGGGATTCCTCAAATTTTTACCTTTTAAAGCTACGCGACCCACATTGCCAATCCTTGATCCTGGATAAAGTGGACCATGCCTATTTCTGTTCTGAGCTGCTGGCATCCACCAGCAAAAATAGCAGCCAGCCCTGATTGGTTTGGCTCAGTGGCTAGGGCGCCAGCCTGCGGGCTGAAGGGTCCCAGGTTTGATTCTGGTCAAGGGCATGTACCTTGGTTGTGGGCACATCCCCAGTGGGGGGTGTGCAGGAGGAAGCTGATGGATGTTTCTCTATCATTGATGTTTCTAACTCTCTATCCCTCTTCCTTCCTCTCTGTAAAAAATCAATAAAATATATATTAAAAAAAAATAGCAGCCAAATGAGGGCTAACTGGCTCTTATAGAAACGCTCACCTGAGTCCCCTGAGAAAGGTCACTGGTTGCCTTTCCACTCCGGACAGAGAAGAAATGCCCTGAAATGCTGTACTGCCTTTGTTGGCTCAGGATAAGTCTCAAATGATTCCTTAGCTTAAGCATGTCAAATGCGTGGCCCGTGGGCTGCATGCGGCCCA
The DNA here is from genome assembly GCF_963259705.1 of Myotis daubentonii. Classification (NCBI taxonomy): domain Eukaryota; kingdom Metazoa; phylum Chordata; class Mammalia; order Chiroptera; family Vespertilionidae; genus Myotis; species Myotis daubentonii. The sequence goes on along the minus strand of NC_081846.1, from coordinate 66,245,881 downwards.
CAACGAATATTTTTACGGCCTGGCCCATATGACGGCATGTAAGAAACATTTTAATAAAAATTTTGTAACTTAATTTTCACAATGCCTTGTTATACATAATTGTTAATAACGAACTACAACATTCGCTAATGACTGGTCACTATAATCGTGTTGCATTCATTTCCCTTCCGCGCCTTACACGCAGGCGCACCATTTCTCTCCACTAATACTAGCAGCGAATATCTTAGCAGCCGATTGCCACGTCATTAGTCTTGTACTGACTTGCTTGGTGTGCGCAACATAAATAGTTCGCTTTCGGAGAACACGAAAAATAGGTTTATTTGCATTACGCTTAGTCGTTTGTGGAGTTATTCAGTGTCTGATAAGTTAACGTTCAAGAAAAAATATTAATTTTTATTAAAATGTTCTATTATTTTATGTTAACGATGACTCATTTATTTCAGCCCTTTGTATTCAGCATGTCTCTATTGAAATAAACTATGTTTCTATGAAAATTGAAGCTTGTGTTTTTTGCGGCCCACATAAACTTAAACCTTGTTTATTTGGCCTGTGTTCGCCTTTGAGTTTGATATGCTTGCCTTGGCTTCTCTTCATATGGGCATTCCTAGGGTTACAGCCAGCCTTCTCCTCTGCCAGGTACCAGCAGGAGCTTTTCTGCAAAAGCCTGGAGGGAAGAGAATGCTGCGTAGCAGAGCACGTTCCTCCCTGAGCTGAGAGATAGCACCAAAGCCCCAGGAATGGACTGTTGAACTTTCAATCCTGGGTCTACAGCTCATTTGCCACATAACATTGGGCAATTGACTTAACTTTCCTGTCCCGAAATTTTCCTATCTGGAAAATGGGTAGAGTGAAAATACCTGTCATCCTGTTGCTGGGAGAATGAAAGGAGGTTAGCACTTAGAAGCTGTTAGAAGGCTGCCCATGGAAAGTGTGCCGTGTGTGTAATTAGCTAATGGAAAGGAGAACTCACTTACTTCATGGGCCTTCGAAAAAGCTATGTCCCCAACAGTGAATATCCATCTGACTCAGCTCCCCTCCCCTCCCCTCTTCTCTCAGATTGTCCAATGGAGTGCTGGAACCTCCCCCTCTAGAAGGCTAGACTCTACAGCCTCTCTTGTCTGTGGATACCTCTCAACTCAGTGCTCTTCATGTTTCCCCAACCTCAGCCAGAGGGGTTAGGGCAGATTTGCTGGCTCCCACTGGTTTTACATCCCACACTGAGGTCTGCCTGCCTATTACTGGATATACAGCTGGGCAAGGTTCCTCCCCGGTCCCTTGGTGTATGGTGCTGGATCCCACAACTCCCACAAAGATACTTTTATTCATAGAAGGATGCCTAATTAGTTGTTAAAAAGGGGAACAGCCCAGCCAGTGTGGCTTAGTAGTTGAGCACTGACCTATGAACCAGGGGGTCACGGTTCCATTCCTGGTCGGGGCACACACCCGGGTCGTGGCTCGACCCCTAGTAGGGGGTGTGCAGGAGGCAGCTAATCAATGATGATTCTCTTTCATCATTGATGTCTCTATTTCTCTCTCCCTTTCCCTTCTTCTCTGAAATCAATAAAAATATTTTTTTAAGAAGGGGGGGGGGGGAGAAAAGGAGAGACATCTTACATTACCATGATGCTGATGTCACTCCAGAATTTCAGTTGCACATTTAAATGCCCCCCCCCCCATATATGATGATGTTCCCCAAGGGCAGACCCTCTACAGTTTTACTTCTTTTTTAACCCTGGATTACATAGGTAAGTCTGCTGTCCACTGCTACATGAAAGGGAAGAGCTTCCTCCCCCAAAATGCCATGACCATCGTAGGTATCAGGAAATATTTCCTAATCTGAGTTTGACTTGATTTGGCTACTCAAATTAATAAAAACTCCCTTAATTAGCCTCAGACATTCTTCCTTCACACCTATAGAAGCCCAGCCAATCACCCAAAAGCCCTAGCAGCTCCAAAATCAAAGATTGCCTCCAGGTATCAGGATCCCATCGGGGCTCATCTAGGACACACTTCTAGTGTCCCTCCACTTCAAATTTGGAACCACCCAAAACTCTCTCTCACTAGTGTTCCCTCAGAATTTAGGGAGATTTACCTGGGAGGCTTATTTCACTAGCAGGTCCCTAGGCTCAACCCCCAGAGATTTGAATTCAGCAGGTTTGGAGTGAAACTCAGATGTCTGGATTTTTATCATCTTCTGGCAATGATGAAAAGGTACATGAAATCATTGGAGGACAGGGGAACAGGTCTTATTCTTGGCTCATATTTCTAATACCCCACACAATGTCTGAAACATGTTTGTTACTCTGACTCCAAAGAAGTTAGTCCTATGCAGGTACCACGCAATACGGCATTGAATTAAAAGCAGCGGTGTCTGAGATGAGACCGGGAATTCAGCCGGTCCTGTGCTTTACCTGCACCCCTCTTCCCTGGCAGAGACGCTCTCAGCCTCACTTCGCACCTTGTTGACAACCATCTGGCTAGTTCTAGGAGCATTCAGCTAGCTTACGTCACTGTCTTGGCCCAACAGTTCCACGTGAGCACATGGGTCTGCGTTTCACCGTCAGTACCAGCCTGGAAAACAAGCTGAGGTTACTAGAGAGACAAGCAATCTGGAGGAAAGAGAGGAAATGTGGGCCAAATTCCAGGAAGAAACTGAGCCTAGAGTGCTCAGCCCTCCCCTCTGTTTCCCTTCGGCTTTGCAGGAACTGGTGGCTTCAAGGAAATTAAGGCTGTGGCTGCGGCATCTGTACATGTTGTCTGGTGGGGAATGAGATGATGATAAGGTGGGCAGGGAGGAAAGCCAATGCAAATGTTGTGGGCTGGAAAATTGCTTAAGGGAGTTTTGAAATCCTCTACAAGGCTGACTCCCATCGCGTCCTGACTTCCACGCACCCACCATACCGCAGTCCCGTTCGGAAGGCAAAGCAGAGGCCGAGAGCAGCTTCCCGGATAATGGAGTGCTTGGAGTGGTTCAGTGTGAGGCACACTAGGGTTGAGCTGTGCTTCAAGAAACAAAGGACCAGAGTTCTAGTCACAGCCCCTTCACCACCAGTTTGTTCATTTAGGCTTCAATTGTCTCCTTTGAAAAATGAGGTGGCTGAAGGCAATGCACTAGGCAGTGGTTCTCAACCTTCCTAATGCCGCGACCCTTTAATACAGTTCCTCATGTTGTGGCGACTCCCAACCATAAAATTATTTTCGTTGCTACTTCATAACTGTAATTTTGCTACTGGTATGAATTGTAATGTAAATATCTGATATGCAGGATGTATTTTCATTGTTCGCGACCCACAGGTTGAGATCCGCTGCACTAGGGGCTTCTGCATGTTTGACATGAAAAGAACCCTAAATCCAAGTCCTTTTAAGCACCCCTTCCTCAGAACACTGCCTCATAGGAAGCTCACCTCTGTGCACTGCAGCATTCCTGAATCCATTAAATAAGAACAATTTGATAGCCTCCATTCTGCAGATATTGATGTTCAGAAAACTAATAAATAAAAGCAAGTACCTAGAAATGATAAATTATTATAAATTTGTACAGTCATCTCAAGAATGACAGTGTTCTGCTGTCTTCTTCATTATTAATGAACTAGACAGCCTTATTTAAAATAACAATAGGGAATAGCAAGAAGATAAATATTTTACATTTTGCATTCAGGACCTTCTTTCCACGAAGAGAAATTTCATCTTATAAATAGCTCATGTTATTTATTCAATTACTTCATTGTATATTGCTCTTTACCATAGGAATTTGTATAGGGAGAAGAACCCGGATTGCTTTTTGTTTTTTTCTTTTGTACTTGAAACTCAGGCTCAATCCTGCCTTTTGCACTAAATCATCATTTTAGCCTATTTTCCTTTGCCTCATTTGGATTTTAATATTTGAAAATGGGCAACTACTTTTCTTCTACAAAGGTAGAGGTGATTTATTACTCACATAGGTCAACTCCAAAAGTGTGAGTGTGCACAGCACTCATGCAAATGATGGCATCTTTTTGCTGTGCCACTTTCAACCAGCACTAACACTCTTACTCTCTAATTGTCAGGAAATAACACAAGGCACTGAGATGGAAATCCTTCACTACCTAAACCCTGCAAACATTGTCTTTTTTTTAATTTTTAGATATATTTTTATTGATTTCAGAGAGGAAGGAAGAGGGAGAGAGATAGAAAAATCATTGATGAAAGGGAATCATTGATCGGCTGCCTCCTACATGCCCCCTACTGGGGATGGAGCCCGCAACCCAGGCATGTGTCCTTGACTGGAATTGAACCAGGACCCTTCAGTCCATAGTCTGATGCTCTACCTACTAAGCCAAACCAGCTAGGGCAACATTCAGTCTTAATAGAATGCCCTGGACACAACCAGAACCTATGCCATATTCATTAGCTAAACTGATCACTCTTGATGCAGTGTTGTAAATGTTTCCCTCCACGTCCCACGTGGTTCAGGGTTCAGGATCTGGAAGAGGAGCCGCACACAAATGAAAGAGAAGAGGCGAGATAATTTGGGAATATTGGGGGCCAGGAGGGTAAGTCCAACTCAAGAGGAAGAACTTCCACCGGTGCTCAGGCCGAACCAACCTTTTATAGTCAGAGGTAAACAAGGCAGTGGTCACCATAGTTACACGGTTCTTGTGGGTTTCACTTGTTTTGACCTTAGTTACACTTCCTGCACTTCCCTCAGCCCATTAGCTTCCCAGATAAGATCTAGGGAGTGTTATAAGGTCAAGCCTAATTAAGCTAAGAGGACTGAGCCCTCTAAACTGGGACTTGTTTGTGACTTTGCCAGCAGGTCAGTCCCGAGGCTCAACCCTATATCGGTTCCCCACAAAGCAGGTTCTAAATGAAGGGAGAACATAATGCCTTAAAGTATAATTTCCAATTTAAGAAATACTTTAACATATCTCATTTGATCCCCACATTAATCCAGCCTTTAGCCCATTTTATGGACTAAGATGCTAAGAAAAGGCAGAGGTCATTTCACCACTTCCAAGAAAAGCCTAAAACCATTCCACCTGGGAAATGGAAGATTTCTATAACCTTCTCACTTCAAGCAACATTAAGTTCTAGTTTGGCTACTTACTAGCTGTGTGACCTTGGGTAAATTACCTACCCTACCTAAAACTCAAAAAAATTTTCACCTATGAAAAATAGAACAAATAGTAAGCTACCTCTCTGGGTTGATATAATGGTTAAATAAAATCATGCAAGTAACAGGCCTTGCTTTGATGCCTGGCACTCAACAATTCAGAAAAGGATGCTTTAGCACAGTGCCACCTGCTCTTCCTAATTAACGTCCCTTATAAACACACCCAAATGAAATAATAAACCAAGGAAGATTCCACCCATGGGATCTTATAAAACATGCCACCTTCTAATCAGCAACACTCTTCCTATATCTCTTAAAATATAATGAGATCTTCATTCCAGGGACTTATAAAAGCAGGTCTTCCTCACACTAGTTGCAGAGGAGAGTTTGGAAGTGAGTCTCCTCCTTGGGGCAATTTCTGTTGCTGCTTCCTTTGCATATCTGACCTACACAGAGAAACTTTCTTGTTCCTCTTCACCATTGATTAATGACAATTTTCATAGGTGATTTACAAGCCTTTAATGTGTGATGTCCTGATGAAGTGTGACAAAGCCATAATCCTTGGTTTATCCATCTGTCTCATTTCGCTGACCTAACCTGGGAAACAGATATCATTCTGTGACAAAAGGCATTGCTCCTTGTGCTCGGGCAGTCCTTGCCTCATACCAGGCTTCTTTCCTCCCCTCCCGGTCCCTTTTCAGACACCAGGCAAATGGGATTCCTTCAGGGAGGGCTTGGATGGAATCCAATTCAAAGACATATAATTGGCACTTTTTTTCATCTTTCAAAGGCCTTTTCAATACTCATGCAGCTACAGTCAGACTTGCTTTGATTCTCACAAAGCATTGCCTCACCTCCAAGACTGTTGCTAGGATATAGGGGATATCACAACTCCTGAATACATAGGCGGAAGGAAAAGATTTCCTCCTTCGCACAAATGTCACTCCAATTCTTGCTCTGCTTTTCTTCAAGGCCAAACTCAGGACAAAGAATAGGATTACCAGGATAAAGTATTCAACATGAAAGTCAGAAACCAGAGAGACCAGGCCTGACTGGGAACGGGGGTGGGGAAGGCCCTGTGGGAGAGGAGCTTTGCTTGCAGCAGTGGTCAGATGACTCACCAGATGTGGACCTGGTCCAGAACCAGCAAGGGTGATTGCGTGTATGTGAGTGTGTGTGCACGTGCTGATGTGTACATCACAGATAGGACAGATAGGAGAGGGTATTAAAAATCAACCAGAAACCGAAATGTCCCCGTTATGCCCTCTCTAAAGTCATAGGTCAGAGAAGGGAGCTCTAAAGTGTATTAAGCTTTGAACAACTTAAGGAAGAGTTAGTAAACTAAAGGGTTATCCACTGGGGTAGTTTAAAAACATAGCCATAATTTCTTTGATGCTTCTTCCTTCAAAAGGTGGAGCCAAATTGCCCTTCTCCTAAGTATTTAGTGACTCTTTTAGCTAAAAGAATGTGGTAGAAGTGACAGTAAGACCCCGTGGCTTCTGAAATTAGGACATAAAAGGTGGGTGTGACTTCTCCCATACACTCTTCTATCTCACTCACTCTGAAGGAAACGAGCTGCCGTGCCATGAGGGCACTCAGCCCTGTGAAGAGCTTACCAGGGGAGAAACTGAGGTCTCCAGCCTCTGCCATGGGAGTGAGCCACCCTGGAAGCTGATCCTCCACCTGTTGTCTAGCCTTGGGATGACTGAAGCCCCAGCCAATATCCCGACTACAACCTCATGAAAGACCAAAAATCAGGACCATCCACCTAAATTCCTCCCAAATTCTTGACCCAAAGAAACTATGAAGTTCATAAATGTTTGTTGCTTTAAGCCACTCTGTATTGGGTTAGTTTGTTTTGCAGCAATATATATCTAATACTTCCACTTTTTCTGCATGAACCTAATAGTTCAAATTAGCAAACCGCCCAGTCACAGAGGAAATCAGGCCTAGGACCAAAGTATTTCAAAGAGAGGAAAAAGTCAGGTATTTTATATTCTTTTATCAGTTAGAGACCAATTTGTGCTAATAGAGAGGACAAACCAGGGTAGAGCACAGTGGGAAATCTCATGATACCGGAGCTAACTGGGCCCAAAAGAGGATGGAAAGAATCCAGAGAGGAGCTTTGACCTATTTCTGACATTTCCCAGAACTTGCCTATTGATCATCACAAGTCACAAGTATGGGCCCACTTTTTGATTCCAAAAGACAGGACTCACCTGCACCCAATGAGGCAAATCAACTAGCACAGAAAACCATCTCTACAGAAAACCAGAAGCAGGAAGATCAATCATGGCCAAGAAAGGCCAGAATATCCCCAATTTAGCCAGCCTAGGAGTGAAGGACTAACATTTCAAAGAACACAAAAATTCCATAAAGAGACCTGGCTCATGTGGCTCAGTTGGTTGGAGCACTGTCCCATACACAGAGAGGCTGAGGGTTTAATTCTCAGTTCGGGCACATACCTAGGTTGTGGGTTCAATACCTAGTCAGGGCACTTATGGAAGGCAACCAATCAATGTTTTCTGATGTCTCTCTCTCTTTCTCTCTTTTTCTCTCGCTCTCAGCTCAATCTCCTTTACTCCCTTCCTTCCCCTTCCCCTTCCCCTCTCCTTAAGATCAGTAGGCATATCCTCTTGTAAAGATTAAAAAGTTTTTATAAAGAGCAGTACATGAGATGCTTTGCATGAGCTTAAACAATTAGACCAGTCAGTGTGACTGTAACAAGGTTCCAAATGCAACAGTTCCCAAACCCATTGACACAATGACACCTGATGAGTTTGGGAAAATGCACATTACTTGGCCCCACCCCAGAATCTATGGAGTCAGACGATGGATCAGTGGCTTTGGTCACAGTCACCTCACTGGCTCCAGATTCCCCATTTACAGAGAAGGAATGAAAACGACTTCCCCTCTCCCTCACAGCCATGAAGAAACAATTAGTTAGATAATGCCAGAAAATCTTGAGCTCTTCAGAAGAAAGGCAGCAGGGTTTACCATTGCTATTTTTCTCCTCAAGGGACAGCTGCTACAGTTGCTACAGAAGCTGACCTCCCTATGGCTAGAAACCTTTGAAGCTGGTCAGTCTTCATCTGCAATGGACAATATGTAGATTGGGACTTCTTCCTAGGACACCTACCCTACCCTGGAAGTGGCCTTCAGGGCAACTGGGTGTGTGTGTGTGTGTGTGTGTGTGTGTGTGTGTGTGTGTGTGTAGAGGGCCAGATGGCCATATCCATGACCAATGGCTTGCTGTATCTTGGCATTTATACCCATCATCCTGGTACCTGGACTGATATTCTGATAGCACAGGCTTTTATCACAGAAGCTCATCCACAAATTATAGCCCTGAGAAGCCACTAATAGCATCTAGTACATGTTTCCGAAAGTATGCCCACTATATACGTATTTATAGCAGAAGAATACAGGAAGGAAATATATTATTATGTTGCTGATGGTTATTGCTTGGTACTAGAATTTCAGGTAACTTAACATTTCCTTTTTATAGTTTTATTTTGTTTCTGTGTTTTTATAATAGTCATGCAATATGTAGAATTAGAGAATAATTGTGTTGTTGTTGTTGTTGTTTTTACTATAAAAAGGGATAGAGGGCAGGAGGTGGTAGTGCCAGATCCCAGAGGCTGAGGCATCCTGGAGACAGCTGGGTCCAGGTAAGCCTGCCTGTGGGGAGCTGGGACCACAAAAGGAGGGACTGTTTGTGAGCTGGAAACACTGCAAAAGTTGCTACCTGATACATCAAAAAGGATAGACTACCCAAACTCCCCTCATTCCTTCCACCCTCTACCCTCCAAATTCCTGCTCCTTCCTCTCTCTGGTTGAACCTGACTACACAGAGCAGAGCCTGAGAAGGTCAGGGAATCAGTCTGAGAGCAAACTGGGAAATGACCAGCACCACTGAGTTTCATAATTACATTCCATTTTATTTTTCAGTGTTTAAGAGCATAGGAGGAGATAAGCCAGCACAATCCTACTGTGCTCCTGGCAGCACCACACCGAAATGAGAATGCATTTTTAAAGCACTGTGTGAATCACCTAGCTGATTGTGTAAGTTCAATTTTTGTGGAAAGGCCCTAAGGCATCAAAACCCAGAGGTGGGAGGAAGGAGTACAGTTCACAAAATGAGCTCTATTTCTCATTAGAAATGTTTTCCACATATGTTTAGATGTTTAGGCCTATTCACAAATTTATAAGCAGAGAGCTCTTGTGGATCAGGTTTTTTTAAATCACTTATTTGTAAGAGGAAGGATTTACACAAGGCTGGATTTTTAGGGAAATCATCACTTTCTTCGTCATCTTTGTTCTGTATAATCAGGATGTGCTCTGAAACAGAGACCCCATTACAATAATAATTATTATCTTGAAAGAAGGAGACAATCAAATACTCACCAAACCAACTAAGAATTTGCAGACTTTTGTGATTGTAATAGCTCTGAAAGAGGCACAATCTATTTCTCCAGTACCAAACTAGTCACACACTGCACCTCTGAAACAACATCAGAATCTATTGTTTTATGAAATACTTTGTAAGTGTGAGTTAACTAGGTTTCAATTTTAGTTCCCTTTATACACATCCCTCATTTATTTATTAGAATCTTTTAAACTGCAGTCTTTGCTAAAAGCCAGTCCACAAACACAATAAAAATTTTTATTAAAATATTTAAAACCAGAACAGCAGCAATAACATCAAAACAAAATGCTAGCAGCCTGCAACACAAATCCCAAGAGGCCCTTCCACCATCAGCACTGTTGAAAGAGGCAGCGTTCCACACTTTGTCCTGAAACTTATTAAGCCCAGTTTTCTGAAGGAGCAAGGTAAGAAGAGCTATCCAAAATCTTGAACTGTTCAAAGAAAATGTCTAAAAGCCACTCTCTCCTCTATTTTCTTTATAATGGATAATTGGATGGATAGGTAGGTAGGTAGGTAGATAGATAGATAGATAGATAGATAGATAGATAGATAGATAGATGATAGATAGATAGATAGAATTACTGCACAGCTTGAGTATGCTATGAATAACAATCTACAATGCCCTAAGCATGGAGGCCTAGGCAGGAACTGTAGCTACCCGAGTAGGGGACCAACTTAGCATTAAGAGATAGAAGCATTTGTGTATGTTGTCTGTATACATATCTAACATATTCATCAAAATAAGAATAAAGTGCCTACTGTACACCAGACAAAATTTTATTTCCCAAACCAAACCCACCAACCAAGAAAACGTTTTTACACACAGAATAGAATACCTCCCTGAAATGAGGACCTCCCTGGGAAACACTGGCCTTGAGGACTATGAGGCCCAGAAGGCCAGCCCATGAAGCCTGAGGACATGGCACTCTTCCAAGCCTTCCAGTTAGAGCCTGCCCCCATGGGCCCTGTCCCAGAAAATTCTGGAATTGTCTGTAATCCCCTTAATAGGGGCAGGGTTCCACAACTTGCTATAAAAACCTCAAGTTGCAGACACACCTGGGGAAGGTAATACTGTTAACTTGATTTCACACAAAGTCTAAATAGCTGCTTTCTTGAGAGTGGGTTTGATGTGAAGGGGAAGGTTGAGTGATAACAGGGAGGAGATATATGACAAGGATCATGTGTGCCTGGAAAAGAGTTGTCCTGGGAAGAAAGAACGTAAGGCAAACAGGATGTCTGAAATAAAATTCTCTTTTGACACAGTTTACTTCCTTTAGGCAAGACCTTGAGGGAAGAATTTACTTCTCTTACTCACTTCTATGCTCACCTACACATGGTATGTACCTCATGGCAGCTGTCTCACTGACCCCACCCCAACTCGGCATAAGCCCAAAGTCAGCCCCTGGCTGGTGGCCAGCAGACTGCAGAGCCTGTGGCCGTGAACACACAGTGGTAGCAGCTGGCTGCGGGCTCTAAGGCCAGGGATGGAGCATTCTCAGCACGCAATACAGAGGGCTGGTGAGGGACATCAGAGGAACCATGGTCCTTCCGACTATTCCTTGGCTTGTTAAAGACTTCTCTTCGTCTTGTTTTTGGGTTTGGTGATTCCAGCTGTACAATGAACTTGTTAGTTGTATTGTAACGGAGTTCCTATTTTCCCATAAAAACCAACTGTCATTTAATTCTCCTAGCAATCCTGTTAGGCAGATACTAAAACTGCATTTCAAAGGGAAATTTCCATGACTTGTCCAAGGTCACAAAGCTAATTGCAGGCTCCAAAATTTGAGCCCAGATCTGCCTCCCCTTTTGAAACTTGTATTAAGAAAATCAATCAACAAATGCTACCAAGCCCAGTAATTTTCATTCCACGATGCTTGGACTTACAGTCTCTTTGAAAAGCTTATACTCTAATTTTGGAAGACCCACTCCACTATAATATGGCAGATGCTCAAAGTCAACTCCATCTGCCTCTTTAAAAGATACATAAAACCTTGCTACATGCAACACAAGTCCCCAGGACCCCAGAAAAAGAAATTTGCTGCCTAGACAAAATCCAGCTCCACACACACACACACACACACACAAAAATAAGTCTTGCAAATCCAAGTGCTAAGAAAGGAGTTCCAAAGCAAGGACTACAATAGCCCACAGGTCACAGATTTGAAGATGACGTTTGCGCATCAGTCTTTGATGGCATAGATAATCTGCAAGATTCTCATTCTTAACCAAATTCCAAAATCCCATCACAGGGTGCATTTCTTGTTTATGTTTGAAAGCTCTTACTGTAAGAGCTCCTCCATGAAATGATATCCTTCCTCATTGCTATGAAAACAATCAAGGTACCACTTAACACTTCTGTCACAGATACTTATTTTTAGCCTCTTACTCTTAACTACACAGTGGAAACCTCTACCTCCCGTCATTTCTATTGCTTAGAGATTATACATATTAAAAAGAAACAACATTTTTTTCAATAAATGAAACTTACAGTAAAATGTACTCTTCCCCCTCACAATTATTCCTATATTAACTAGAAACACAAACACAGGTTTCATTATATTTCAGCAATTGTCATGGTGACAATGTACTGCCAGACAGCTGCATATGATTTTTTTAAATGTTTTCGTTAGAATATTTTAAACATTGTTAGGATCCTTTCACCAGCTGGCCAGAAATGAATGGCAGTTCACTACAGGTTACAAGGCCACTAAAGCCAAGGAACCTCGGACTTTTTGAAGTCCCCTCACTAACAGGGTCCACATGTGTAAATAAGGAAAGCAAGCTTTACAGCTTGGGGTTTGTAGCCTGGATCTCACTCCCACAATGATTGAAAAATTCCCAACTTGATTAACTTTCTGAGCCCATAAAGTACTTTGAGCTCCTCCAAGAAAGACGCTATATAAATACAAAGTATTATTATTAGGTGGCCCTGGAATTTATTAACAGTTTAGTTACTCCATCAGTTTCTTGGCATTAGTTTTTGTTCTGGCTTGCACAAATCCACCTGTAGAGCTCAAATGCAGCCCAATGATTCAAATATCCACCCTCCCGCAGATAATGAAGAAAGCAAAGATAGTCTCATTAGCCAGAAATAATTAACCTTGTCCCAACTACCCGTAGGTAAAGTCATGCTAAGTCACTTCCGGGGTCAGCCAAATTCAGTTTTCTGTTTCTTTCAAGTGGCACCATTGATGAACCATCACAGTTTACCTACATGATATCTTACTGCAAAAATAAATGCATCCAAAATGCTCTTGAGTACTTTAATGTATTTTCTTATACAATAATTTAGCTAAACATACATATTACACCCCATTTTTACATACATTTCCAGATAGAGTGACTTTCATAAATTTAGTATCAACCATCAAAATTCATATGTTATTTGTCACGTGAGTAACAAGTATTTATTGATTTTCTAAAATAATTTAAAGAAAAACCCCCACATGCCCAGTTCAACGTGGAAAGCATTGTATTTGCTGTGCTTTGGGGGGAAAGGAATATGGAATATAAAGCACATCCAAGGGATTTAGGATCCTGCTGAAGAGGTGAGATGAATGCACTCTGAAATAAGATTAACAATGCAAAGCAGGTAGTTTTTTTCCTGTTGAATAAATATAATCAAATATTATATTAATTATGAGGGCCCCAGCAGGAGGTCAGAACTAGTTAAAATCAAGTCATGCATCACCAAAGTCCAGCTGGGGCTAAACTGGGGGTCCATCACACCTGGTTTCTATTAAAATCACCTGGAAAGCTTTAAAATAATACCGATGCCTGGGCCCAACCGCTACTCAATTAAATCAGAGCCTCTGGCAGTGGAACCCAGGCATAGTATTTTTAAAAGCTCTCTAGGTATTTCTAATATGCAGCCAAGGTTGAGAACCTTTAGGCAAGACTTGGAAGGAGTCAGCTGAACAGAAAAGCAGAAGGGAGGGCCCTTGAAGTGATTAGGAAGGTGCGCTGGGGGAACAGTGAAGCAACACAGCATGGATGGCAAGGATTCTGATAAGGAGCAGGGAAGACCAGCATGAAGGATAAGATCCGGTCCTCACCGTGGAGGGCTTTGAAGTCCAGAACCATTAACTGACTCATCATTTTTTCCTGGACCACAGTCCTTCTAAGCCTAATCTCTCCTGCAGATGATAGGCTTTTAAATATTTCAAACAATTTTTTAAAATTTTAAATGTCATCCTATCTCCAGAACCTTTACTTTTCTTTTCTGGGCTGAATCCCTCCCAGTTCAACCATTCCTCTCAAGACAGTCAAGCATTCTCCAAATTCAAAGCCCAGGAAAACTCAGTCTTTGGGAAGTGTTCTCACCAGACCACAACAGCCCTCCTTCCAACCATGGTGCTGGACACTTGCCCCGCAGAGCTGAGGCCCCAGCGCCCTCTCATTCAGGCCGCTTTGCTGCATGCCTACGGAGCTTTTAATCGACTAAAGTCTTTCAAGTTGGGTGGACGCTGTTGTGTCTTGCTTTGTTTTAATAAGCCACAGTTATTCTATGTATGTGTAAGCTGTGTTTTTTTTTTAACTGCAGGACTTTGTATTCATCTTTGTTCTATTTTAGCATATTTGTTTTGGCTTGCTCTTCTAGCCTCCTTCCTTGAAAGTTAATTATGTTTGATTAACATGATCTGAATGTGTCTATTTCCAAGTGCCAAAGTGAAGTGCTCATTAGCCCTAAGGTGAGATACACAAATTACTCCACCAAACACTAAGAAACCAATTTGGACTTTGGGTACAATTTAACTCAATTTCAAGATATTTCCATGCCATTTCCTTGCTATTACTCCCATCTAAACTATTTATGTGAAGGAAAGGGAGCAAGGAATTGATGAGCTAAACAAGAAGTGAGGAATCATGAGGTGAGAGTTTCCTAGATGACTTTCTGTGACCTTTGATCACGCAAACATCATCTACACTTCTGAGAAGTCCAGTGTGAGATGACAATGTAGGCCCTGAATCCTGTTTCTAAACTTGAGTCTCTCTACCACCATATACTATTTATTTTATTCCAAGATCCCAAGCTCTAACCTATTGTTTGTTATAAGCTTCTTCAGAATTAAATCTACGGGGAATGTAATTTCTGTTTGGAGGACAGTTTGGTGGAAGTCGCCTGGACTTAGCGCTGGCCCTGGCCAGCTTTCTTCCTCTGTACATCAGAGATTATATCAACCTGCTTTCCTCGGCTTAGCTAATAAAAAGTTGTGTGAAGTGCCGTTCAGATATAACATGGCCTATAAAAGATTTCTGTTCTGACTGGCCATGAATTCCTAAAGCTTAGAAGGCGGTACTTCTAAAGCAGGGGTGGGCAAACTTTTTGACTCAAGGGCCACAATGGGTTCTTAAACTGGACCGGAGGGCCAGAACAAAAGCATGGGTGGAGTGTTTGTGTGAACTAATATAAATTCAAAGTAAACATCATTACATAAAAGGGTACGGTCTTTTTTTTTCAATAGTTTTATTCATTTCAAATGGGCCGGATCCGGCCAGCGGGCCGTAGTTTGCCCACAGCTGCTCTAAAGTCTGCATTTCAGTTACAACTAAGAGAATTCCCTGGGTTTGCAAGTAAGAGATGTTACTGTTTACTTGGAATAAGAAACGTTGAAGGTAGAAGAGTGGGAGCCTATGGAACATCTCTGAGTTGGGAAATAAACCTGAACATGAGCTCACATTGAAGGCTGAGCTCATGAGTGTGAACATACATGCATGTGAGTATACATTCTCAACTATCAACACTAATAAAAGAGAAAAATGGTAATTGGCGTACGACAATACCCTTTTCATTGGCTAATCAGGGCTATATGCAAATTAACTGCCAACTAAGATTGGCAGTTAACTGCCAACTAAGATGGGCAGTTAACTGCCAACAAGATGGCAGTTAATTTGCATATGTAGGCACAATGCAGGGAGGCGAAAGGGAAAGCAGGAAGAAGCCCCCTGCCACTGACAGTGATCGGAAACCCAGGAGGGAGCTAAGAGCTGGGGGCAGGGCAAAGGTGGCCAGTGATAATAGGAAGTAGGGGTGGAGCCAGCGATGGGAGCTGGGCACGGTCGAAGCTGGCAGTCCCGGGAGCTAGGGGTCCCTTGCCTGGGCCTAAAGCGAAGCCCACGATCGTGGGGCCGCTGCAGCTGTGGGTCCCCGCTGCCCGGGCCGGACGCCTCAGCCAGAGGCATCCTGCAGGGGCAGGGGTGGAGCCCGCGCAATCGCGGCGCCCCCCGCTGCCACTGCAGGTCCCCGCTGCCCGGGCCGGACGCCTAGGCCAGAGGTGTCAGGCCTGGGCAAGGGGCCGATCCTGCGATTGGAGGGTGATGGGGGTCAACACCTGAGGGCTCCCAGTATGTGAGAGGGGGCAGGCTGGGCTGAGGGACACTCCCCCCCCCACACACACACACCCAGTGCACGAATTTCGTGCACCGGGCCCCTAGTATATATATATATATATTTATATACATTCTCAACTATATATATATTTGGGGAAGTGTTCAGCCTG
This sequence comes from Myotis daubentonii, assembly GCF_963259705.1. NCBI lineage: Eukaryota > Metazoa > Chordata > Mammalia > Chiroptera > Vespertilionidae > Myotis > Myotis daubentonii. The sequence continues at coordinate 66,229,860 of NC_081846.1, read as the reverse complement.
AGATTGACTTCTCACCGCTTTGAGCAGTGACAGCATAAGACAGGGAAGGAGGAAGGGAGCTCTGGACACCAAAACAATGAAGACAAAGGCTGCTTCACTTTCTATCAGGAAGAGATGAGATGGTGGAACTGGAGAGTCACATGGCACCAAACACTTCATGTTCAGATTCTGCAGATTCTAAAACTGTTCGTCGTGCTTAATTTTCCCCCTTTGCTGATATTAATAATGATAGCACTTAGCATTTCTAAAATACTTTTCATCTTCAAAGCACTATGTGAATATTACCTAATTAACTAACATTAACTAATTATAATTAAACCTGCCCTGGGCTCACAGATCCAAACTCTACGAAGGGAGGGGGAGAGGAGGAGAAAAGAAGAAAAGCTTCCTAGCCAGACAGGTTTTCCAAGTTTTCTCAGATGAAAGTTTGATTCACATTATCACAGATTTTAAACGATCCTTGAGATAACCTAAAAGGCCTCTCTTGCTTCCCGATGGTTAAATACTGATGATTATGACAGTAAATGGTCCCCTGAAAAGAAAATTGTCATTCTTATCCTAACTTGTATTAATACAAAAGTTTAAATGCCAACTAAAAGGTGTTTTTCTAAAGCAGCATGCTCTAAAATATCGAGCCAACGAAATTTCTTTCCCTAGAGCAACCTCTCACTTTACACACACACACACACACACACACACATGCACAAACACATGTACATACACATGTGCACATACACTCACATGAATAGACACAAACACAGAGACTCACTGCTGAGTGGAGTCAGAATTCTGACTTCCACACTTTAAGTGCAAAGAGCTCAGTGTTCTAACTCATGAGCCTGTTTCAGACATTTGAATGTATCTATTGCATTTCCTTTTTATTAACCTTAGCAAAAACTTTCAGTAATATTATATCCTAAGATCAAATAAAGCATCCTGTTTCCATAATTCCTAGACAGAAAAGCCATGTAATCAAATGAGTTTATTTAGATGCTTATTTTCTGTACATTACACTTATCTAAAATTATACTTGAAGGAATGGGTAGGGAGATAGGGTTTAAGGCCTCTTAAAATTTCCCTCTCGTTTTCATTCTAGAAATGTCTAAATGAAATATGTAGCTATGCTTGACTGGAAGCCATCACTAAGACTTTGTTCTAGTCTGAACATGCTCAGACTGTTCTAACGTATTCGCTTTAGAAACTTGCAAGTTCAGTATTGTATAAAAAATAATGTTCCCCTTTATATAAATTCCCCTTAAAACGACAGTGTTGAGTAGGGTGGCTGTGAAAACTCTGGTAGTAATGGCATAATTTACCTAGTGGTGTGATTTTTTTTAATTCATGCTGCTTGCGTTGGTGAAATTACTCTATGTCTATCAATAAAGCAGACCTGCAAAATGCTAGAGAGAAATCATTGCAACACGCCTGTGTCTCTGTCGGTTTGCTTACTTTAAAGGCCTCCAATCGCAAAAGGGATGTGATCTTCCCTCCTCAGCGAGTCTCCGGGAGAGACTGATACAGCTCAGCTGACAGTGGTTACTCTCAGAAGCCGGTTATCGATCAGCTAGGATGATGCGTGCCGTTTATCTCTGCTGAATTTGATCTTTTTATTGTGCTCCTCCAACCTCTATGTAATGAGAGCCTGCGGGCCAGTGCTTGGCGGATCTTTATCCACTGAAGTCACTTCCACCTTCTTATTACCCCTGTGCCTCCCTATGAAGCTATACTTCATCTTTCTCCTCTGAAGACTGAATATCAAAGATAATAGAGGGTATGGGCACAAACAGAAGCTGGAAGCACCATCAATACATCATCCACAAAGAAGCCAGGGCATCTCATCTGGTGCTAAATAGTATTCATTTTTCAAATATGATCTGTGGGCTTCTGATTTGCAAAGATACATAGCCATTTTAATTGTTTTGCTATCTTAAGACTATTTTTTTAAAACAGCAAAATTAATTCAATGCTTGGAAAGTGTTTAATATCAAAGAAAAACATGTATGCAGCATACAGAATTCAACGTGTCAGGTTAAAAAAGGGATGATCCCTAGAGCATCCCCATCACAGGCCTCTTTCAGAAATATGAGACAAACAAAGGGACCACAGAATAAATCAAAAGAGGACATAATTTTGGAGAAAGATATTTTCCACCCTCTCTCCATAAGGCTAATGACATGTGCCATTTTTATTTGGTAGCCTGGAGCAAAGTCACCTAACAACCCATCACACTCCCAGAATGCCGTCTTTATTTTGCAGCTTCTGCCAGGGAAGTTGTACAACTCCTTATGGCATCTTATGAACGCTCAGTACGCAGTGCATACAAATCTGCCAAAGCTTGCTCTGCTACCTTAATCCTGTAGAGAGATTTATTCACACTGATGAAAACCTAATTTTCGAGCCCCGCCTGTTTGCTGAATCCAAAATCTCTGTTACGTTCTTGATAATTGCTCTATAGAATTCCAGTTTCAATGGCATAAAATCTTTTCAAGCAATAAACAGCAACATATAGTGAGATCCTCCTCAAACATCCTTCTAAGCCAGTGGTTCTCAACCTTCTGGCCCTTTAAATACAGTTCCTCATGTTGTGACCCAACCATAACATTATTTTCATTGCTACTTCATAACTGTAATGTTGCTACTGTTATGAATTGTAATGTAAATATCTGATATGCAGGATGGTCTTAGGCGACCCCTGTGAAAGGGTCCTTCGGCCACCAAAAGGGTTGCGACCCACAGGTTGAGAACCACTGTTCTAAGCAAAATAAAAAAGAAAGAAAGAAAATATTTTGCATGCTATGTGTACTGAGCTTGACAATACATAATAAGCCACAAAGGTTTGGTGTGCAAAGGTGACACAGACCCAATATAAATATTTGGAGGCCTAACCTTGCTGGGCATGGGTTCAACACAGAGCCTATTATACAAAGTTTTCACATTATTTAAGTTTATCTGCTCAATGCTGTGTAATTCCTGCTGAAAACTCACAGAGCTGTGACATGTAGAATCTCCACCTTAGTTTGTTTGATCTGTTCTGCTTGAGAGAAAATGGGAACTCTAATTAGAAGTTGAGTTTTGAATCACTTTCTGAATAAAGGTAAAATAACTTCAAAATACCAAGCTGTCATCTTCCAAGGAGGAAAGCTCTCAAGATCAAGGCTGTTTGGGGTTTTTTCAGCAAAGATGGGTTCCACATGTAAAGGGCTTAGAAATGGAGGAATGATCAATTTGGAAATGTGATTTTTCAGAAGGAACTATCTAAAATATACAGAGCCCTAACCGGTTTGGCACAGTGGATAGAGCATCGGCCTGCAGACTCAAGGGTCCCAGGTTCGATTCCGGTCAAGGGCATGTACCTTGGTTGGGGACACATTCCCAGTGGGGAGTGTGCAGGAGGCAGCTGATCGATGTTTCTCTCTCATCAATGTTTCTAGCTCTCTGTCCCTCTCCCTTCCTCTCTGTAAAAAATCAATAAAATACATTTAAAAAATAAAATATACAGAATATTTGAATAATGCACACGTGTCATTTGCCAGGATTATCCAAAAAGGGACCTCATGCTGGGAGTCTCCTTCAACCTGCAATTTGCATCAAAGCAGAGAACAGAAGCCCAGCCAAAAGTCAAGCACAGAATAAAGGAAACGAGGACATGGATTCATGTTAAGTAAATGAACTAAGACAATCTCTGTAATGACTGTTACATTTCATTTGTGTACTCCAAGCAAAATCTGTTAAAATAAATTATATATGTTTAAACTGGAAGTGTTCCTAGCATAATGGTATGAAGTACCTAGGGCTAAATTGAAACGATCATTCTAAAACTACAAAAATCTCAGGAACATAAATTATAATTTCACGGTATGCCTGGAAATGGTAGTTTTGCAATAAAATTAAGATATATATTCTCAGTGTTTGTCTGACAAATGCAAATACGTGAAACAAACATGGTTAGTAAATGAACCAACAATTTGCTAAATTTGGAGAAATCTGTTTTTACACTGAATACTTCAATTGGCAAAAACCTAAAAAATTTTTATCTTTCTAAAGGGATTACCATTGGTATAATTCACAAGATGATTCCAAAATGATCGGTGATTGTAACAATGGAGATTTTCTGTTCTTAAAAACAAGAAAAGAGAAAGAAAAAATTAAAAAAAACACACACACACAAGAACCTTAAGCAATGGGAAATATTTTTTTCTACATTACTTTTCTTTGTTGTATGTACATAGACTTTAAACAAGAGCAAATGCAAAACAATTCAAGTTCCCTTACTGAAGAATCAAATAGAGGCAAAACTAGAGGTTGGAATTACAAAACAACAAAAAAATCTTAAGTTAAGAAGAGATATTGCCTCCATGGTTTTTGCTTGCCTCTTGCCTGTCTGTTTGCAAGTGTAAGTAGTCAGCCCAACAGCTAAGAAACCCTAATGGGGCTGCTAGTATTCCAGCCACTCACCCATCCAGCAAACCTGCCACCAAAAGTGGTTACTGAATGCTAGCACCATCAATTCTGTTTTTAAAGCAAACATTCTTGATTTACTGATTTTAATAGTAATGACACAAATTTGGCATTCTCCTTACCATGCAAACTTGCAGAAGTGGGTCTTGTAGCACCAGCTGCTTTTCCCTGAAGGGGCACTTATTTTCTGACCAAAACATCATCAATTTTTTTTAAGTTATTAGTTTATTTGAGAAATGACTATTATTGTTGTTGATATTTCCCGAATTCTGCCCCAACCAAGTACAGATGATGTGAGGCAGGCCTGACACAGACGTACTAGGAATGTACACTATTGGAGCACATAACTCTGTATATTCATGGAGAAAAAAAAAGAGGTCTGAATTAGCATACTTATTTGATCTTTTCCCTGAAGGGTTTTAAGAACATTGTGTTTAAAACTCTATTCAATCTATCTTTGGAAGCACTGTTTGCCAGAGGCAATAGTGCAGAGCAAGGAAACCAGGAAGCTGTTCATTCAGAACCAAGAGTCAGGGCCCCAGCTCTTCTGCTGACCACCAGTGGAGCTTTGGCCATTAAGTTTCAACCTTTTTTTTTCTCAGGATTCTCATTTATAAAATGAGGAGGTTTTGGATTTTTATGAGTATTGAAGCCTCTGATCACACAGTGAAGTTAGGAAAGTGTCTACATTTTTTAGAGCAGTTTTAGGTTCACAGCAAAATTGAGAAGGTACAGAGATTTTCCATATACTCCTTGCCTTCACACTTGTATAGTCTTTACCATTATTAACATCCCTCACTAGACTGGTACATTTATTACAATTCATTAACCTTCATTGACATATCAAAATCACCCAAAGTCCACAGTTTACCTTAGGGTTCGCTCTTGGTGTTGCTTTCTATGGGTTTGGACAAATGTGCAACAACATGTATCTATCATTATAGTATCATACAGAGTATTGTTCCTCACCTAAAAATCCTCTCTTCCCATCCCCACCCCTGAGAATCACTAGTCCTGTATTATCTCCACACTTTTGCCTTTTCCAGGATGTCACAAAATTGGAATCATATAGTATGTAGCCTTGCGGATTGGCTTTTTTCACTTAGTGATATACATTTAAGACTTCTCCATGTCTTCTCATGGCTTCATCATTTCCTTTTTAGTGCTGGATAACATTCCATTGTCTGGATGTACCACAGTTTATTTATCCATTCACCTACTGAAGGGCATCTTGGTTTTTCCTAGTTTTGGCAATTATAGATAAAGCAGCTATAAAGTTTCATATATAGGTTTCTGTGTGGACCTATTTTCAACTTCTTTGGGTAAATACCAAGGCACATGATTGCTGGATCATATGGTCATAATATATTTAGCTTTCTAAGAAGCCACCAAACTGTCTTCCAAAGTAGTTGTATCAGACCCTGGGAGGTAGTTCAATTGGTTAGAGCAGTGGTTCTCAACCTTCCTAATGCCGCAACCCTTTAATACAGTTCCTCATGTTGTGGTGACCCCCAACCATAAAATTATTTTTGTTGCTGCTTCATAACTGTAATTTTGCTACTGTTGTGAATCATAATGTAAATATCTGATATGCAGGATGTATTTTCATTGTTACAAATTGAATATAATTAAAGCATAGTGATTAATCACAAAAACAATATGTAATTATATATGTGTTTTCCCATGGTCTTAGGCGACCCCTGTGAAAGGGTCGTTTGACCCCCAAAGGGGTCACAACCCACAGGTTGAGAACCGCTGGGTTAGAGCATCATCTTGATATGCCAAGGTTGTGGGTTCAATCCCCTGTCAGGACACATACAAGAGTAAAATAATGATTGTATAAATAAGTGGAACAATAAATTGATCTATCTAAATAGAAATATTTTTTAAAGTAGCTGTGCATTTTGCATTCTAATAAGTAAAAGGATGAGAGTTTCTTTTACTCTGTATCCTCAGTAACTTTTAGTGCTGTCAGTATTCTGGATCTTGGTCATTCTAATAAATATGTAGTGGCAAATTATTGTTTTAATGTGACATGTGATATGAAGTATATTTTCATATGCTTATTTGCCCTCTGTGTATCTTTTTTGGTGAGGTGTCTATTAAGATCCTTGTTCCACTCCTATAGGAACGTATGCACAGGTGACCCAGTGCGCCTCATTTGGATATACCAACACAGACGTCAAAGGGTACTTTATTATTTAGGCCGAGCTTAAACCAAAACTAAGAAGAGAGGAGACACAGGAGACAAACAGACTGCAAGAATCACACAGGTTTATTTACCAGAGCGCTGATGGGTTTCAGTCCTTGGCAGGCCACCCGGAGACACTCGCTGACAGAGACACACGGAGGTCGTCAGATACGCCACGGCAGGTGCTCGGTCTCTTGACTCAAAGAGAGGCCTCTAACAATCTGGGCTCAGGGCAGAGCAGGAACAGCAGGTTCCAGGGGTGTAAGGAGGACGTCTCATCTGTGGAGGGCGGACAGGCGTCTGGCTGCTGGTGTGAGGGTCCTTCTTTTATACACGATGGAGGGGCATCTTCAGTGTCTCATATCAGTGTGCTCTGGTGGTGCCTTCTGGGCTTATCGGGGTACACACGCAGGGGGCTGCAAAGTACTTATCGGGATACACACGCAGGGGTCTTATCGGGGTACACACATGTAGGTTAGATTTCACATCTAACGTTCACCTCCAACACAAAATGGAGTTTGCTTATACTAATCCCTTTTGTATTAGAAGTAAAACCCAGAAGCGAAGTTTCAGACCAACACATATTAAGGTTACTTATATGTACTAAACTTATTACTATAACAATCCTTCACCCATTTTTTAAAATAAGGTTGTCTGTTTCCTTATTCTTAAGTTTTAAGAGCTCTTTGTATATTTTGGATAACAGTCTTATCAGATGTGTCTTTTGCAATATTTTCTCCCAGTTTGTGTACTGTCTTCTCATTCTCCTGACATTGTCTCTTGCAGAACATAAGATTTTCATTGTAATGAAGTCCAGCTTATCAATTATTTATTTCATGGATCATGCCTTTGGCATTATATCTAAAAAGTCATCACCACACCCAGGGTCATCTTGGTTTTCTTTTATGCTATCTTCCAGGAGTCTGATAGTTTTGGATTTTACATTTGGATCTATGCTCCATTTTGAGTTAATTTTTGTGAACAGTGTAAGGTCTGTGTCTAGATACATTTATTTGCACGTGGATGTTCAGTTGTTTCAGCACCATTTGTTAAAAAGTCTATTTTACTCTATTGTATTGCCTTTTCTTTTATCAAAAATCAGTTGACTATATCCATATGGTTCTATTCTAAATAGGTTCTCAATATTAAGTCTTTCTGTTAAAGGTTCATTGATTTTTCCAGAAGTCATTAATGTTCTACACCACATAAAATGACAATAGGTAACATAAGTGGTGCCCTCATAGCCAAGAAAAGCTTATACATGTCATATAGTGAGTGGTTTACCCGAGGGAGAACCATATAATTCAATGAATCTTACTACACTACATTTGCAAACTCAAATTTTGTAGCATCGAAAAAATGCAACTTTTTGTTTTTATTCAATAAATCTTTCCTTAGATTTCTACTATTTGAATGAAATACTAGCTTATTTAATAATTAACAATAATTTAATTATTGTTACTAATTTAAACTTTGTTGAGGTTTGAAGAGGAGGAGAGAGGTGTCATTCAAGCCAACCCTACTGTAGACCTACATCTCCCACACCCCTACTCCATCACTCCCTTCCCCCCACCTTAGCCTATTTTTCTATATAGCACTTATCTCCATTTTGCATGATTTTATATATTTCTTTATTATTATTTGCTTCTCCTAGTAGAATGAAAGCTCCATAAGGGTAAGGTTCTGTCTTGTACACCCCTATGTACCTAGTATATAGAAAAATGCCTTGCACATGGTAGATGCTTAATATTTTCTGAATGAATGGTGCCATTTTGTTACTTTAAAGGTATTATCATGTGTAATGTCCCAATCACTTGTAACAATAACCTTAAATGTGCCATAATGTATATCTACATAAACTTTATCTCAGGAAAAGAAGAAAGTCAAGAGAAAGAAAGAAGATTTGTAAGAGATGTGGTCTGTGGACCAACCACATTGGCATCACGTGCAATAAATTCAGAATGTAGAATCTCAGGTCCCACTCAGAATCTACTAAATCAGAATCAATATTGTAATAAGAAGTGACTCACATGCACATGAAAGATTGAGAAGCACTACACTGGAAACCTATATTGGAGACCTATATTTAATGGGAGACAGCAAACATATTGTTCCTCACCTGGGACCTGCTTCTAGCAGCCACAGCTGAGTGGAACATGATTCCTGATGATTCTCTTTTGGGTCTCTCCAGTGTGATTAAGTCAGTTTATCTCCAGTGCTTGTCTGACAAGAAGATCTAGAATTATATCAGACTGTCTTAACAAGTTCCAGAAAAAATCCCTTGTTGATTTTTTTTTTAATAGAGAAGAACATTTTGCTTCCCAACCAGAAACAAAAAAGCCTAATGTACAAATACTCAGGAAGGGTAAAACATAGACAAAAACTTAATTAAAGTAAGGTGAAATCCATAAACAAGAATAAAATATATCAGATTTCGCAAGTTTTGCTAAGGAAGGAGAGGTGCAGAGAGGAGAAGGGTATTCGATGCTTGTAAATTGTTAACTAGCAAGTTAACATGATAGAAAGAGAGGAATGTAGGAAACCAAAAACAAAGTGTAAGGTGTGCCAATTTTTGTAGGGCCAACACTATAGACTTTGAATTGAAAAAAATATTGTTCCCATAAATTTATAAAGATTTAAAATATTCGAGCATTATCATCAACGTACTTTATTCCCAGTTTTTAATAATCCAAGTATTATTCAGTCACCCAAAAATAAACCACAGCACGGTGAATTACAATCTTAGCACTGACAATCCTATCTGTGCAGCATAACAAACGGAAGAGAGAGCCCCAGGAAGCCATGTGGATTTGCCATTTGGAGAAATCAAGACAATGAAAGCATACTCTCTGTGGGAACTCAACCTGCTACCAGCTCAAAGTCATCTTAAGGGCACTTTTCTGTAAATCACTATAAATTAAAACCTAAATGCTTTGCAACTCCTTTTGGCATATCAAATCAAACCGACTCTCAGTTGGTGGAAGGCCCAGATGTAAGTTTTGTAACACACATCAATTACTACCTAATCCATCACTTGCAATGGCTGACTATGCTCAGTGCCACTCTCAAGAACTAGTGTCATAGAAACAACAGCATCAAGGTAGGAGTAGAATTTTAAAACGCTCTCGTCACTATTTGCAAAGCGAGCGGAGCAGGTATACACACGTGTTCAGTTTGGCCTTTTAATCTCAAACCATATAATCTCTTAAACTATTAAAAGCAACAATGTTGTTATGTAAAGAAAATGTCAATTTCTTCCATAGCAATTTTATAGTAGCTCCTCTAACACTTTCTCTGATAATAGCCAAAATTTTCCAGAAAAAGGCATGGTCACTCACATGGTTATGAACCTCAGTGATACACACATGCATTTCCTTCTGTGTGAGGCGTGTTGGTTTATTTGTATCCTTTACATTGCCATAGGGTAAATTCAACAGGAAATAACATTGCAAGGCAACACAACGTGAAGAAGTTGATGTCAACATGAAAGAGTCAACAGGCTGTTTGAACATCAAACCATCCTCACGACCGCATTTCCAATCCCACACAACCAGTGGGATTATGTCAGGTATATATAGCTTCATTTTCTGCTTGAATTAGCTAATTAACCAAGGTCAATTATCCTAATGAGAGATCATCATCCCCATGATGCACCAGATACTGCTCTGTAGATTTAACATGTATTAATTCCTCATTTCCTCATAAAAATCATAGTGGTAAGTGTCCCCATTTCACAAATGAGGAAACAGAGGCCAGTGTGCTTAAGGAACTTGTGCAAGGTCATATAACTAATTGTATTGGGTGCTTGACAAACTACAAGTCCCACTCTCCTTAGTTGTATTTCCTACATCTCCAAATTTTGACCACCTTCCCCCAGTTTCCTTGGCCAACTAGAATGTCTTGAAGCAAATAGCCAGACAAAAATTCATAGAAATAAGAAGTAGAATGGTAGTTGCCAGAGGCTGAAGGGAGAGAGAAATGTTTAATAAGTATGGAATTTTAGTTTTACAATATGAAAAGAGATGTAGAGATCATAGCGGTGATGGTTGTGCAACATTAAGAATGTGTTTAATACCACTGAATTGAACACTTAAAAAATGGTTAAGATGGAAATATTTGTTATGTATATTTTACCACAATAAAAATAATTGAAGGGGGGGAGAAAAAGAGGCAGGTGCCTAGAAGAGATGCAGAGGTACCACTGGGAGACTTCTTTGTGCCCATCACTTTAGCTAGTTAAAAAGAGCATCCACAGGGTTGGCACTGTATATATGCCTAGGTCTGTCTGTGGCTTTGGAGATACATGTATGGCCTGAAGCCTAAGAGCTCCTTGAATATACTGCTTGGAAAGGTGGCCCAGGTGGCACAAACACACAGAAATCACCCCCAAGAAAGCATCACTCCACCTGGGTGCACTCTTCTCATTCACCACACTGTGCATCAGGATCTTAACTATATCAGGAGAGGTGCCCCAAACTAAAGATTTCATGAAATCTACAATTAACAGCAATGAAATATTCTTTTCTACGGACTATGAATGATAATCAGTGTTCTATACATGTAAGCAAAACTCATGCAAAAGAAATTAGAAAATGTATCTGACCTTGGGCTACATGACATAATAGGTGGCCAATAGTACTCACTCTCCAAATATTCTTCTTTCACATCAACTCCCTTCATTAAAGAATTGGTGAAAACTCAGCCAGGCAAGGCTAAGGGGAACGTCTCTGCACTAAACTTTCCGTCTCGGTCTCTCCTTACACTGTCCACCCAAGTCTGTGTGCCCCACACTGTTCTTACGTCCCGTGCTCTGGAGTGTCATTTCCTCGTATAAGTTCCCTTATTACTATTTCCAGGCAATTTTTAGTCTTTACTTTCCCCTTGCAAAGGACATGGTTTAAGTATGGAGTTTATATCAGTGGCATTTCTAAGAATGTTTGCTCCCTCCAGCACATTTTAGTGTTTCAGCTCAGGAAAGATGGCTGTAATGTGCATGGGCTTACACTGCCGCTCTTGCCCTATGTCTTTCCTTCAGATGACTCCCAGTCTTGGCTCCTGCTTGGCCACTCTGAGACTGTTGGAGAGATGTTGATTTTGTTCTGTTTTGTGGCCTCTTTTGTTGAGAAAAATATTTTTCAGATTAAGGTTTATTTAAAAAGAGGATGCCTTGCCCTCCCCTTGCTCTGTTCAGGGGAAAATATGCTATCCTCCCCCACATACCCTTATACTTTATTTATAAACAATTAAATGTTCCTATTGACTCGTATAAAACAGTTATAATATGACTTATCTCAGCACAGAGGAAAGAATATTAATTTCCAAAGTCTGCTCTAGGTGCCTGGAACAAGACACAATAAAGAGCAAGCTAAGGAATCATTTGTGATTCACATGAATGGTTTCCCAAAGAAGGAGCGAGGCTTCCGTTACCGCTATCCTTAGCTTTCACTGTATTCTCAGCCCCCAGGGTGATATTTAATGTGCTGGGGTAATAAGCATCTGTATGTTATTATCTGAAGAACTGAAACCATTTTTTAAATCCCATAAGGTTGTTAATTTTGACCAAGGAGGAAGAAAACGCAGAGACCAACATTTGACCTAAAAGCATACTAAATAAACTCAGTAGAAAAACAAGAGAAACTTACTTTTTATATTTGTGGAACTGTCCAAGAGAAGCTTATCTCTCACCTCCTATATTTCTTTTTTAACCTGATTAATACTTTGCATAAGGCATATCTTTAAAATATCCTTGGTTATGCTGTAAAACAGTGAAGCCATTAAAAAACAAATCATATGAATAATGCAGTAGAAAAATCAAAACAATTTAAAAAGCCAAATCAGTAAAAATTCATTTGGATGAAAGTGACAAAAGCTATTCAACTCAAAATGGGTGAGGTTAAAAATAAGAAGGAGGGAAATTATTGGCTCACAAAATGGTCAAGTGCATGAATCCCGAACCAGGGGCACAAATGCTATCATCAGGACTCAATTTCGCTCCACTCTTGGCTCTGTAGGCCTCCGGGTTTGCTTCCTTCTAGGGTATACCCTGTCCTCATGGGAACTTTGCAGCTCAGGCTTATTTCAGCCTAGAGCTAGCAAGCCCTGAAGAGAGAGATTGTCTCTTCCCCATTCTAACAAGTGTCTCAGAAATGAGTCTCATTGTCCTGGCTTAGGTCATATGCCATTCCTGAACCAACCATATGCCAAGGCAACATAATACACTAGATCTGGTGTGGAAGAAGGTGCTGCCTGAGACCCCATCCTCGTGGACTAGAGGCACTGGAGAGAAAGAATAAAATTAAGGTGCCATTACTAAAAATAAATAAATAAATAAAATAAGGGCAGGGGGAATGCATGCCAGACAAGCTACAGGCTGCCCGTTTCAGCACTCAATTTAATTAACTCCCCAGCCTCAGCTTGTGGGAGAGTGACCAAATCTTTTAAAAGAAAAATTAAGTCTAAATCTTGACTAATCAGCAAATGCAGACATTAAATAAAAGTTAGGACAATAGCCCTTCCATTGCAACAGCAAGAAAATATGTGGGTCACTAAACCGGAATTAAAATCTGAGTCTCTTCAGAAACAATTGTTAGCTCAGTGCTAAAGCCACAAGCATCCAAGTACATGATAGTACACACTCATGTCAAGGAGGTCCTCTTCCTCTTCACTTCAGTTTGCACTTGTTCTGACATTACACCACATGGTGTGGGCCAAGTGCTCTTGTATGCAAAGTGAGTCCAGAGTAAATAAGCTAAAAATGTCTTACATACATAATGGCTCTTGTTTCAACGTAGCTGTGACTACTAGATTGCTGCAAACACCAAAATAATAGTACTGCTAATGAGGAGATTTGTTCATAACTTACTACACTGTCAACTCTAATGTTCAACCATAATGGTTATTATTTATTGATAAGTTGTGTGTGCACAAAGCAGTCGCTGAGGCCAAAAGCAGCCTCTTAACAGAACCCAAGCTTATTAAATTGTAAATAATCTCCTAAAGATAACTATTTTTTTAATCTTCCCAACATCTCTGCCATTTGAGACATCTTAATTAAAAGACAAAGGCATATAGCTTAAGTCAGAACACCAAGGTTCCTCCTGTGAGAGACTGATGTGAAGACTCCCAATGCTGGTAAGGATGCAGACAAGCAGACACTTCAAGACATCATCAGTGGGAAAGTGTTTGACCCAGCCTTTTGGAGCGGAATCGGACACAATATATTAAAATTTTAAAGGCACATATCCTTTGACTCAGCAATTTTACTTCTGGGAATCAACCCTGTAAAAATTAAAGTATCAGACCTGAGGACATATATACAAAGATGTTTGCTGCAGTTGTGTTTCTGATGGCAAAAATTTGAAACAACCTACATGTCCACAGAATAGAATGTTTGAATACACGGAGGTGTATCTGTATGGTGCAGGTTATCATGCAACTACTTAAAAAACAAGTCAGGTTTATATCTTATCTTGGAGAAATGTATGTGATCTAATATTAGATGAGAAAAGCAAGTTGCAGGGAAATTAGATAGATAGATGATGATGAATAGATAGATAGATAGATAGATAGATAGATAGATAGATAGATAGATAGATACAAATATACATTGTGTGATCACATCTTTGTATAAAAGAATAGAATAATAGAGTTTGGATTTAGGTTTTGTAATTTGAGTGATCTTTGAACCTAGTATTTTTCACCAGCCAAATAAAGGTAATTTTTGGTGAAGATCAAATAAGATAATGATGAAAATAAGTTGTGAACTGTATACAGGAATTAAATGTCATATAATAATATTATTACAAGATAGTCTCATGTCAGTCTGAAGTTCAGGCTCCACAAAGTCTTCCAAGGGTAGTATCAACTCACAGAGTTGTACTCGGTTCTGTCCATGCGAACATCAGCCACCTCTTCTGGTCTCTAATTGTGTATAGTGGATTCACAAGAGAGAAGACAAATGGTGACCTACAGTTAATACCTCTGCAGATTACCCATACAGTGCCAGAAAAATAGCTGCATATGTTCCGAACGGAGCCACATAATCCATTCAGTACCTTCAGCCTAATAAGATCATGTTTATTTAAGTGCTGAGTTAAGTAGAGGACCAGAGAAGATAATTGCCTTGCAGAGATATGATTATATATATAAAGTGTTTTCACTTTTTAAAATCAACATATTCTCTCCTCATATATGCTTTATAAATGGTTTTAATCATACAATAGATACAATTTTATATCCTGTCTCTGGGGCCAGGTGGCTCTATTTCTTTCTCTCTGGTAATCCTTGAAAATTACTTATCCGCTCTGTCTCAGTTCCTTCATTTGCCAAATGGGGTAATAATAACGCCTACCACTTGATTGTTGTGATAATTAAGTGAGTTAAAACATTTAAAGGACTTAAAACAGAGATATTATCTAATGGATGCTAAATAAATGTTAGTTATTATTATCCTAATCTTTCAATTTAATATTTTAAAATGCCGTTTCCATATTCATTATATAGTCTTCATGTTTAATAGTACATAAATAACATGCTCTATCACATAGGTGTGTTGTAATTTATTTGGACATTATATTTATTTTTCAAAAAAATTTTCATTTCACTATTGTAAACAATACCTTAATCAGTATCTTTGTGCACTGAATTTTTCCATACTCTGGATTATTCCCATAAAAAAAACCCAGCAATGCCGGGAGCTGGTCCATCCTTGCTGTTTCAAGGGACCTGGCATATATGTCATACGGTTCTTAATATGTTTGCTCACCTTCTTGGCGCTGTGTTTTAACCAAGGTCACCTCTCCAAGAAAGGTTGAATCCCCAGGTAGGGATTTTCCCCTGAAGTTAGGGAAGGAATAAAACCTCTCAACTAAGTGCCAGGCGGGTAATTAATCACTTTAACTATGAACAATCATGCTTAAGCTACATAATCTTTACTCCCTGGAATGGAGATAAGAATCACCCTAACCATTGTAATAGAGATTGATAGGATTGAATCAACTGGTATAAATACAGATGTAACAAGACAGAAAGAGACAGAACTCAGAACACAGAACCTACACTCAGAACCTAGGCACAGAACCTACACAGAACGTTCTCTAGAGACAGAAGAACTTCGCTGGAGAGAACATGGCAAAAGATCTTGGACAGAAACTGGCCTCAGAACCTAGAGACAGAACCTAGCGAGAGAACATGGCAAAAGATCCTGGACTGAACCTGACTACAGAAATTGGCAAGAGAACCTGACTAGAACCTGGTGACTGAACCTGGCTGGAGAACCTGGACAGAACCTGGCTGAAGAACCTAGCGAGGGAACATGGCTACAGAACCTGGCTGGAGAACCTAGAGAACCTAGCAAGAGAACGTGGACACAGAACCTGGCTGGAGATCCGAACCAGAACTTGGCTGGAGATCCTGGCTAGAGATCCTGGCTAGGCTGCTGATCAACTGAACACTGCCTCTGTGTCATTCCTTCTTCGCCGATTCCATCCACACCTTTGGGGACCCCTGGACCCGCTGGGGTTGGACCCCGGCACAGCAAGAGTTTTGAGAAAGAAGGAACATAGCAATCTTTAAGCATTTTGACGTATCTTGAGAGTAAGACTTTAAAGCAGCAGTTCTCAACCTGTGGGTCGCGACCCTCTTGGGGGTCGAACGACCCTTTCACAGGGGTCACCTAAGACCACTGGAAAACACATATATAATTACATATTATTTTTGTGATTAATCACTATGCTTTAATTATGCTCAATTTGTAACAATGAAAATACATCCTGCATATTAGATATTTACATTACGATTCACAACAGTAGCAAAATTACAGTTATAAAGTAGCAACGAAAATAATTTTATGGTTGGGAGTCACCACAACATGAGGAACTGTATTAAAGGGTTGCGGCATTAGGAAGGTTGAGAACCACTGCTTTAAAGTATGAATATTCCTTCTAAACCTTTTTCAGAACTTGACATGATGTTCTTCATCCAGTCATTCAACACTGGATGATGTTTTTATCAACGTTGATTTAAGAAAGGTTACTATAAGAAATTACCACGTTAACCCAGCCCCGTAGCTCGTAGGTTAGAGCATCATCCTGATACACCAATGTTGCCAGTTTGATCCCCAGTCAGGGCACATACAAGAAACAACCAATGAGTGTATAAACAGTATAAATAAATGGAACAACAAATTGATGTTTCTCTCTTTATTACTCTCTCTCATTAATTTTAAAAATTGGGATAAAAATTTTAAATAATAAATTACCATATTAGAATTCACCTACAAAATATTTGAGTCTCAGATCTTTTTAAAACATAGTTTCCTAAGTATAATCATGTCATATTAGAGCTTTGCTGTTAATAAGTCAATCTGAACTAAACAAAAAAAAACAGGAAAGCCCACTTACTCAATGACATCTTTAGCACATAAAATTTCCCCTATGATTCATACACTCAAAAACCATGCACGCCAAAATATTTAGCTCCTTCTGACTCATTCTGAAACACACTGACAACTTCTCCATTGAAATTCAACATGTCCCAATACTGTAAGGTCCTCTTTTGCTCTAATTAATTAGTTCCCTGTCCCACTAAAAAATGCAAGAGTGATCACCTCTATATTTACAGATTGTGGAATGAAGCACACTGCTGGAACCTTCCACGGCTCACTAGTCTAAGTGTTCCCATCTTCCAGGCATGCTTCTCTCTAACCTAACACTGGACTTTCATTATCTCCCTTCCCTGTCCACAGGTGACCCCACTACCACTGTCCACAGGTGACATCTTATCCTTCAAAATCCTGGATGTTTACTAAACCCCATTTCCATCTGCAGACCCTAAGTTTTCTGTGTCCTCTCTGCACAGTTTGCTTAAGGAGACACATCACCCTCACTAGTTTACATGGATTTATCCAGGCTTTCAAAGCACAGTTACCTCTCCCATAACAATCTCCTTGCTTTCCTCCTCTACCAACACACCCTTGAGTGTTCCGTCCTGTGTAGAGGTCACGCCACACAGAGAGCAAGAGGAAAATTGAATCGTAATGTCTGTTTTTTCTCATTGGCCCCTTTTTCTAATTCTAATTATTAGAGCATCCAAAAAATAAACATAAAATTCATTCCTCAGGTGTTTTTCTCCTCTATTGCTACAAATCACACTGGGCTGCTGGGCTGGCAAACTTTCAAGTTCCTTTGCCACCAATTATTGAATTAATTAATTTTCCAGCAAGCTTGCTCTTTGTTCTACATAGCACATAAGTGGTGCTCAGGGCTGGCAAATTTATACTAAGAAAGCAAGACAAGTGCTAATTTAAGTCACCATGAGAAGCACTTAAAACCCCCACACCTTCCAACAGACCTTTGCTGATCATTATCTACTTCCCAGGCATGACCAAGTGAGTGACTTCAGAGACCTATGAATTTCACCAAAGTGGCCTTGCATGAACCCAGACTAAATCTGAAATTAAAATCATTCTTTGAAACCCCTAGCAATATGGCCGGGGTAACGCTACTGGTTGGCTAAATGGCAAGTCATTTATCCTCTCGGCCCTTGTTTCCTCACACGTGAAATGAGGAACACTGATTCACTTCACAGAAAAACTGCATGTGTTTAATTAATTAACAACACACATCAAAAATACAAACTGAAGCCCTACCCGGTTTAGCTTGGTGGATAGAGCATTGGCCTGCGGACTGAAGGGTCCCAGGTTCGATTCCGGTCAAGGGCACGTGCCCGGGTTGCGGGTTCAATCCCCAGTGTGGGGCATGCAGGAGGCAGCCAATTGATGATTCTCTCTCATCATTGATGTTTCTATCTCTCCCTCTTCCTTCCTCTCTGAAATCAATATATATATATATATATATATATATAAAATAAAAACTGCAGAACACCTTTGCTCAGCCCCTAAGTGCAGTAAAAATGCCCAAAGCATTGTTGTTTAGTTGATATTACCTACATCTTTCCTTAAGTTGTGCCTCTGGTCTGGCCCATCAACACATTTTTATCTAAACACATAGAAAACTTAAGTCACACCTGTGGATTTTAGTTGCCTATTTTAATGTTTTCTTTTCATTGCTGCAATTGTTGAGGCATTATATTTTCTTCATCAAACGTTCACTGAGATTTCCATTTATTACAGAAAACACTAGACAACCAGGCCAGAAAATTGCATGTCTGACTAGCATTTATCTAGCCAAATGAGCCCACATCAAAATCAGTTTTACTTTTCTTACTCAAAGTACCTTCTGTGACTAGACAAAAGATGATGGAAACTTCATCATAGAACATCAAACCCTGCCAGGCACATTTCCATCTGTCCTATTGAAGATTGCCAAAAGCATTTTTTTAGTTTGTGGAGTTTTTTTTCCATAGTTAGTCAATCAAAAATTATCTGAAGTTATTCAAGGACTAGGAAATGTGGTTGTTCCTACCCTGACTGGCCTCTTGGACTATGGAAGACACATCTGACCAAAAGAGAAACAGAAAAAGCAACTTATGCAGAAGTGGTACATACCTTCAGAATCTGTTTATTTTAGCCACAGAAAATACCCACAATCAGCCTAAGTGATGAAGAATCATGTCCATAAAGGGAGAGAGAGAAAAGAAGTCATAGGCCCTAAAGAGGTAGGAAGTGTCACAGCTAGAGTGTGGAGCCAAGAAGGTTAGAAAAGAAATCAAATTGATGCCAAGGAGGTAAGGTCAAGGCCAAGCATTTGGGATTGAATGGATCAATGGTTAGTCATCCAAGTCAAAAAGTAGACTACCCATTTTGGCATTGGGGCAAGGGAAAGTCTTACTGATAAACAACAGCAGAGAGAAAAAGTATTCAGGTTAAACATATTTGTTCTTCTCTGAGCAGAAGACCAAGTAGTTAAAGAGATGAAAGCTTTCTTAATTCTCCTCCTTGAATAAGAACTATGTTAAGTCATTAACCTGTGCCAGATTTACAGTCATTTCTCATCAGTCAACCCTTGTCAGTCCTACTTTTCTGCTTTCCCCAAAGATTCTTAAGACCATCAAATACGTCCAAGATCAGTTCCTGTCCTTGTTTAGGCTCTTGCTGCTCCAGGCTGATCTGTCAGTCTTTTTTCATGCTTCTCCTAAAGAGCCATGGCAGGATCATGCCTGGACACTGTAGTTTCCAGATGCACAAATATGCTAATGAGTCTATTAAGAAACCATAGAGTGTTTGGTCACCATAATAGGTACTATGAGAATGTTGTTTTAAAAAATAAGGTTTTCTTTTTAATTAATGACTTCAAACTCTCACATATACAACAGCACTTAACCAAAGCATTAACAAAGTGATTTTTGATCAAGTGGAAGTCAAGATAGTACTGTAAAAGCAGAATCCAGAGGTCCTGAATGAGCACCCTCTAACCACAGCCTCAGGAAATGAGGTCAGACCTAACCGGGGAAAGTGACCACTGCAGCTGGCTCCCTTTCTTACTTCCCATTCGCTCCTTAACCCTCTGGCATCTGTCTTTCTTCAACCACATGCTTGTTATATGGAAGCTAGTGGTTCCCAAATTTAATATGCATCGAATTACCTGGAAAGCCTGTTAGAACACAGATTGCTGGGCTCCACTCCCAGCCTGTCTAATTCAGTAGGTCTGAAATGGGGCCTGGGAGTTTGTCTTTCCAAGAAGTTCCCAGGTGCTGAGGCTGCTGCCGCTGCTCTGAGAACCTCACTTTGAGAACCACTGCCGTGTGACCTTGAGCAAGTCTATTTTCCAGATGTGAGAATACCTACCCTCTCCCTACCTCAGAGAATTACTGAAAGGATCTAAAACGTGTAAAGAAAATGAAACATTGTGAAAAGACTTTGTAAACTAAGCAGATACGCCATTAGTGATTTTTAATGCCTAATCGCCTCTACTTGTTGCATTTGACCCCAAGGGACACTTTGTTCTTGAAACTCTGCTCCCTATTCCACTGCTCCTTTCTGTCTCCTTCACTTGTCCTCTATGCTCTGCTCTTCTTTCTCTGCACTTTCTCTCTACAAATTCATCTAGTCTGATTTGCTAAAAAATCACTTAGAAAAATTACCCTTAAGTTTTATATTTCTAATTTATCCTGCTCTGTTCACAATTTCTCTAGGCTTAAAAATATATTACATATTACCTTCACCCCTTTTTACCTCTTCCTTCCAGCTATCAAAGTCTCAAATGCTTTCTCTTACCTCATCTGCCCTGTTGCCTCCCTTCCTCTACAATCTCTGTGCCACCCTTATTGACCTCTGTCCCACCAGCCTCCCACGAGGCCTCTGGACAACCTCCCTGGTCCAGTTCTCTAAAATGCTCCCTCCTTGTGAAGCTGCTTAAAATGCTGCTTTCATGAAGTCCCACTCCCCCCACCACACACACACACACACACACACACACACACACACACACACACAACTATAAAATTCTGGCTTCTCGTGGCCTAAATAATGAATTCCCAAGGTTAGTCAGATATAAAGAGCTTCGCAATCTGCCCTCCCCTTGGAGCAGAGGCTGGTGGATGCCTGTCAGGGCAGTGGTAGGACAGATTCTTGCAATGAGTGAACTTCCTTTTCAACTCCCCCATTCTATTAGATATTTCCAATCTTTAGTTCTACTATTTCCCTAATAAAGCTACTATTCCCCTAATAAAGCTTCAATCAATCCATTCTGCTACTTTGTTTGTACCAAAATACCATCTTAATTATCACAAATGTACATTTGCTTATGATGTTTCCATTCCTTTCTGTCCACACAAATTCTAGTCACCCAACCAGGTCAAAGTCAGTGCTCAAAATTCCATACGCTCTCAAGCACTTTGTACTTATAGTCTTCTCCTTATTTCTCCTCTTGTTCCCCTTCTTCTCCTCCTCCTCCTCCTCCTCCTTCTTCTTCCTCTTTCTTTCTTTCTCTCTCTCTCTCTCTCTCTCTCTCTCTCTCTCTCTCTCTCTCTCTCTCTCTCTCTCTCTCTCTCTCTCCTCTTTTCCCCTGAATCAGCCACCTCACCATACAACATACTTTGGGACCTCTTATCCTCATCTACTCTCATGGCTTTAAATACCCCCTATTTGCTGGTGACTCCTTATTTACCTCCAGGCTTAACATCTACTTTGAGCCCCAGACTGTCTTGGTATCTTAACTTTGATGTCCAAGATGCACATTAAATTTATCTAATCAGAACTCTTAGCTCACCTCTCTAATCTCCCTCCTGTGTCTACTACAATCCCCCCTCTCTCAATAAGTGACACTATTCATTTAACTCAACCCAAAATTTAGACATCAATCTTAATATCCACCCACATTTAACCCATCAGCACATTCTGTGTGTAATACCAGCATCACATAGCTCAAATATGTTCAATTCTCTCCATCTCCACTGCTACCACTTTAGACCAAGTCACCAAAATCTCTGTCCTGGAATGTTGCAGTAGTCCCCTACATGAACTTCCTACATTCGTACTTGGCCTTCTCCCGTAACAAATAGTTATTTTTTTGTGATTTTTTTCTATTTTTAAACTTTTCAATTACAGTTGACATTCAATATTATATTGATTTTGGGGTATAGATAATAGTGGTTAGACAGTTATATAACTTATGAACTGATCCCCCAAAACATCTAGTACCCACCTGGTAAATACATAGTTATTACCACATTATTGACTGTAGTTCCTATACTGTAATTTACATCCTTGTGACTATTTTGTAACTTCCAGCTTGTACTTCTTAATCCCTTCACCTTTTTACTCAACCCCATAAGCCTCTTCCATCTGGCAACCATCAGTTTGATCTTTTTTTAAACATAAATAACATCACATCAATCTCCTGCTTAAAATATTTCAATGACCTCCCATTTCCCCTAATAATAAAATTCAAAGTTCTCACTGCAGCCTACAGCATTGGGGTCTTGCCTCTCTAATCTCAACTGGTACCACATTCACCTCTCTATGAGCACCTTATTCAAACCACACTGGTCTTCTTTTGTTCCTTACATAAGCCAAGCTCTTTCCTGACTTTTACTCTTTCCTCTTTGCTGGTTTTTTCACATGGTTGATTTTTCCTCATCCTTCAAAGAGAGGTCTTTCTTGACTACCCTGTCTAAAATATTTCCTATAAAAAAGGTATTCTCCACCTTACTGAGAGTATCAAAATATAAAATCTTACTAATTATGTTGTTTACTTGTTTATCTTTCTCCAGCTTTATCTCCTAACCTCCCACGATGTTGTATACCTTGTAAAAGCTAGTGGGCTCTGCTCATCATGGTCCATTGGGGCCCATGATTGATGGAGGCTTCCTCCCAACATATGTGTCCATGAAGATCAGCACACAATGGGACTACATGTGGTTAAGTGCATGTGGCTCCTAAAGCTTCCAACAAGACACATACCAATTTTGCTTGCTTTTGCCAAAATAAGTTATTTGGCAGGCTTCAGAGAAGGTGGGAAAAATAATACTTCATGTGCCCAGAAAAGGGAAAAATGAAAATAGTTGGTCAGCAGCATTGATGTCACACCCACCTTCTACTAAAAGATTCTTCCACCCAGAAGTAAGACAATAAAAATATTTGGTGCATGTGCACTACTGATTTCCATACCCACTCTCTATTTAAAGCATTCTTCCACCTGTCCAGGCTAACATAACCTCTCTAAATACCTCTAGCAGTTATTTCTGGAATTCTCTGGTATAATTGTTTAATTCTCTATCTTCCCATCTACACTATTAATAAGAAGGTAGGGACCCGGATCTCTTTTCTCTTAACCTAGGATTCTGAGAACCTGGCCCAGTACCTTTCACATAACAGATTCTGGACAAATATTTGTTGAAGGAATATCTTGTAGTTTTTCATGTGTATGTGTTTTTGTCTGTACAATTAGACTAACTATGCCTTTACATATAGTACCTAAAGACAACAATTTATATTTCATGTATCTTTCAGCTCATTTATTGTGGAGGTATTTTCATTTTGGCAGAACACCATAAATAATTGTTGAACTAAGTTAACTAATAGTATTGAGGCCATGCATCCACGTGAATTGCACAAAATACCCTATTAAAAAGGTACTCTCAAATCCCAGCACCACCATCTTTTTTAATCCATACCTATAAAAATACACATTGCCATTCCTAGCTTCCTGCAAATGTCCCATGGCCAGTTTTCTTTGGTAGGGAAAACCCAACAGATGATTGCATGGGCTTTCTTGGTTCTGTTGGTGGCAATCTGTGTCTGGAAGCAAAACTTCTATTTCCACAGGATTTTATCATATCAGTAGCCACAAGACTCAAATTTTAGCCATTGATAGTATCTCAGCTCAGCTATGTATCCCAATGTGAAAATGAAAACTTATGTTCCTCTCCCTTGTATTCCCTTTCCTTAAGTTGCCAGTTCCTAAAATGATGCTGAGATTAAAATATTGAGGAGGGTCATTAAGCATGATGACAGATCTGTCTCAAAGACCTCATATGAGAGAGAACAGTGATATTGTCGAGATTTTTTGCATCAGAAAATGTCCTCTGACTATCAGGTGGTGTCTATTTCTGCTGACAAGATTGAAGTGCATGTATTTGGACAATTTTCTTGCCACAATACCATTGGACTCATAACTTTCTTTCTTATAAAAATGTTTCAATTGACTGAGTATTCTTGATTTTTCAAATCACACAAGCCAGTGCAACATAGTAGAAAGAGTTAGAGAGGCCTTGTTTAATTCCATAGCATATCTTGAGCAAATTACTTAACCAGAATTTCAGTCTCCTCATAAAAAAAAAAAAAAAAGAGGATAATAAAACATACCTCATAGGATTAAATAACATAGCATTGGATGTACTTAATTTCTGTTCCTGGCACAGGGAGATATTTAATAAATGTTTGATTTCTAACAGCTACTTTACCTGTTAAGCGAGGTACCAATTTAAAGTTCCTTTAAATAAAAACACCTAGCAATCACATAACTAATGAATCTAAGAGCCCATAGCAGAGCCTGATAAGCTCTACACAGTATTGTCAGCCATGAGCATCTACACTAGGACATGCTATGCTAGAGTCTGGTTTTTGTGCTTTCCCCACGTTTTCATCTCTTATGCACAGCCTTTCTGAAATGTGTCATGTTTTCTTCCACTGTGGCTGAGAATGTGTATTGGTAGGCCTTTTTTTCTAGGGGGAATAATTTAGCAACATTCATCACAATTTTAAATGCATAAATTCTTTCAACCAGCAATTCTACTTCTAGAAACTTACCATATTAATACACTAACACACATGCAATATAATAGATGTATAAAAACATTCAGGGTAACATGGTAATATCAAAAGATGGAAATAACTTAATGTTCATTAGTAGGAGAGTAGTTAAACAATTGATGATATGTCCATATAAAGAAATATTATGAATGAAGCAACTATAAATACTGACATGGAAAAACCTCCAAGATATGTCATTAAGCAAAAAGAGCAAAATGGAGACCAATGTTTATGATAGGCTATCATTCATGTTAAAAATTATATGCATATACATGCTTGCGTAAGCATAGACCATCCCTAGAAGGACATAAGAGACCGGTAATGGCAATTGCCTCTGGGAAGGGGAACCAGGTGGCCCAGGGGAAAAGTGGAGGGATGGTTACTTTTCACAGAATATCCTCTAATAATACCTTTCAAATTTTGTGCTATGCACATATCATTTCTTTACTAAATATCTATAAATTGTTGCTTAAATCTGGGGAGAGGGTGATAGACAAAGGAAATTTGTAGAATGTTTTAATTTTTTTACAAAAACAAGGTTTTCATATTACTTGTAATTATTTAGAAATTAGTGGGAGGGAAAGACTAGAAAGGGAAAATATTAGCTAAATCCCTGTCACTTCCATGCCACAATGACTATCCATCAATCAACATACTTTCATTTAATAACTTAAGTCCGTGATGTTCTGTTGGATGCAATGAGAGGGAAAGATGCAAAAAAGGGAGGGCCCCAGCTCTCCCCCTCAAGGAACTTGCAATCTGGTTGGATGGATGAGACAAGTGAAATGGTGAGCAGCATCCAGCAGTGAAAAGCTATCATGCAGCTATTATAAAGGTATTATACAGGAGGTGTTTGCAGAGATAATGATGACATTGGGGACAAGTTATGCCTCCTCCTTTCTCCATTTCCTTCTCTTTAAAATGGAATGATCTGCCTTAGCTGTCCTCTCACAGGGACGCTGTTAGGATTAATGAGGTAAAGTTTGTGCTTATATAGCGTCTTTCTTCTAAAAACTCGGAGTGCTTTGCAAAGTATTCTTATTAATATTCACGGGATGGTTTATATATTTTCCACCTTTCACTTTGGAAGTTGCACATCTCTACCTAAAGATGCAGATTTTTCTCTCACTCTTCCTCAAAATCACTTTCTCTTTTGTTCCAAAATAAGCAGGTTTGAGCTTTAAAGTCTTGGTGGTTTTTATATAGCTCAGGGCTAATAACATCACACAGCTTGCCTGCAGAGAATCCACCTGTACATTCTAAAATTTCTACAATTTCCATTGTATCCATATGCATGATAAACCTGAGCTCCAGGAAAGATATCAAGCAAACATATAACACGGAGGAAAAAACTACCTATAACCAAGACTGCTCCCTGGGAAGGGCGAATCTCAAGAGCAGTAAGTCATTTGAGGTTGTTTAGGGACACAGGCTGGACCCACCTTCGTCCCCTTTCCCCAGGGACCAAACTGCTCAGTATGACAGGGGTGTTTGGGGGTTAGGGTAAAAGACAGAGGCTGTAGACAGAGGAAGGTGGTGGGAGCTGAGGAAGGAAGGAAAACAGAGCAAGGAAGGTAGCAGGAGGCTGTGCACACCAGGAAATGACTTCTCTCCACATTCTCCCTCCCAGTTATGAATGCATTTCATTAAGAGAGAGTGAATTTCTTTTCTTTCTTTTTTTCCTCTTCTTCTTTCTTTTTTTTGGGGGGCGGGGGAGCGGCGGGACGGGGTGGGGTGTAGATTTCTTATGTAAACTAGGCTGAGCTTGCACCCAGAGAGATAGGGTAATGAAACAAAGGTGTGATGAGAAGCTTAGAAAATGACAGAAATCATGGGAAAACTCTGGACTTTCCATGCCTTGGGACTAACTAGGACCCAAGTTAATTAGCTAAATCTCTGAGGGAAAGGGGGCTCAGCTGACACGAGGATATGTGATGTTTACTCATGTTTGTTATTTATGCATGCATACCGATAGCCAAGTAAAATTTCAGGTTTCGAAAAGACGGCCCAGTCCAGCGCTTCTCTCAGGCAGAGTGGAGAATGGAAAGCAGAGAAGCAAATGTAAACCCTCCCCGGTGCCACGTCCGAGACTGGACCCCAGGTCTCCTACCTCTGGCCAGGTGCTGACTACCGGCCGCCAAAGCACCCTCCCCGGTGCCACATCCGAGACTGGATCCCAGGTCTCCTACCTCTGGCCAGGTGCTGACTACCGGCCGCCAAAGCACCCTCCCGGTGCCACATCCGAGACTGGATCCCAGGTCTCCTACCTCTGGCCAGGTGCTGACTACCGGCCGCCAAAGCACGCCACCTCCCAGCATCTTTCTTCAGACTTGTTTCTGGCCTGTTTGGATGTTTGAAACCTGCGCTGGCTGAAGCCAGCCGCTTGAGAGGAGTAGGAGGGATGCCAGTTCACATCACACTACCTGTTTGGCTCTTGGCCAATATCACAAAACAAAGCTTCTTGCAGCAACTGAGAAGAAACCTTTGGCATAACTTAAAGCTATGGTACAGTGTCGTGCTTCATGCCTGCGCAGCATAAGTCTTGAGCTTTAAATAGCCCATCCCTAACATATATTTAAGAGCAATGTTCTTAAGGCTGTGTTACATAAAGTAGAACACTTAGTGACACCGTAGCGAAATGCCAGGTACCCTTTCTTACAAATTGACAGAAGCCAGTCTCAGGCAGTGGGGAAGAAAACTTTTCTGTGACATGAAACCCAGAAGAGGTCAGCCTTGTTTATAATCTGGAGAGCCAACAGCATTCCACCAACCCCAAATATCTCCTTCCCTGCTCTTCCATGACCTAGATCAGGGGTGGGGAACCTTCCTTCTGCCCAGGGCCATTATGATATTTATAACCTCATTCGTGGGCCATACAAAATTATCAACTTAAGAATCAGCCTGCTATATTTGGTCAAACATTTAATTAACTCACCCCTCATGCCTTAGCAGGGCCAGGCCAAGTTATTTCAAAGGCCTTATATGGCCCAAGGGCCGGACCTTCCCCACCCCTGATCTAGCAATCCTCTAACAAAGCCACCATAAAATTGCTTTTTTTGTATTAGACAATAAAAGAAGAGTTATAATTCCGGAAGGACACTTAATAATGCCTACATGTGCCACAGGTACAACTAAGACCACAGGCCTTGCTGGTGGACAGAAATTGTAGACAGTGCCTTTCTCCTTCTGGTCTTCTCCCACTAACATATAGACCCAAATGAGCTTTCATTACTCTCTTTGATTTTCTAGTTTGTCATTTCACACATTTGGAAAGCATGAAAGACCAAGTGTGCACCAGAATCACCTATGACGCTTTTATAAACTATAAATGCCTTGGATCTGCCCCAAACTTAACAAGTTAGAATTTGGTAAGCGGTAGAAGTTTGGACAAGTATGTTTTTAAAACACTCCCACAGGCATTCTGATGCAAGCTTCTATCTAACAACCACTGGAGATAGGATGGGATGTAGGTTAAGGTCAGGGTTGGGAAAGAGGTATCTTGAAAACCTAGAGACTAGAGAAATATGGCTGGGAAGGATGGGCCCCAAAAAACTGCACCCCAGGACAAGTCCCAGATATGAAGGGAACACAATCACTGAAACGTAATCACCCTGGAAAGAGGCTGAGAATTTCAGACCACGCTGAGCACAGCCCCCAAAATGGACTGCCTGAAACAAATACCCTTACTCCGTGAACACTGCTGTATATATTTACATTTGTTTATGCATTCAATTTAATAATTATTAACTACTAAATGCCAGTTACAAAGGTAGGTCCTGGGGATAGAATACAGAGCAAAACCAATACAATTCCTTGCCCCATGGAGTTTAGATTCTAATGGGGAAGGCAAAGGATTAAAGAAGTAATTACAATTAAATTGATGGCTGGATGCTATGGAAGTAAAGGATCCCATAGGAATATCTAATGAGGAAACTAACCTAGTTAAGGCTAATCAAGGAAGGTTTCTGGAGACTAGAAAGATAAGTTAATATTAGTCTGATATCAAACAGAAAAGGGAATGAGAGTCCAGAATCGTGTGCAAAGTCTCAGTAGTTCTCAGACTAAGTTGAATATTAGCATCACCTGGGAAGATTTTTATTAAACTCCTGGCTACACCCTCACAAGTTGAATAATAATCTTAAGGGGGAAAGGGGAGACTCAGGCATCAATAATTTGTAAAGTTCCCAGGTTATTTCAATGTGCAGCCAAGGAGGGGAACCACTGGTTTAGAGACAGAACTTTCCATTCAGAGTACTGGAAGACATTCAGAGCATTTTATGCAAATGAGAGAATAACAAGAGATGAGGCTAAAGTGCCCAGATCATGTATTCTAGTGCCCTAGAATTCTGTAGAGAATCGGAACAAATAGGAGACAATGGATTAGATAGATAGATAGATAGATAGATAGATAGATAGATAGATAGATAGATAATGAGGAATTGGCTGACATAGTATGGAGGCTGAGAAGGCTCACAATCTATAAACTAGAGACCCAGGACAGCTAGCAGTGTAGCCCCAGCCCAAGTACAGGAAAAGTCTGATGTTTCAGCTCAAAAATAAGCAGAGAGAAAGCAAAGTTTTCGTCATCCCATCTTTTATTCTCTTCAGGCCTCCAGCTGGTTGGTTGAGGCCCACCCACACTGGGAAGGGTAATGTGCTTTACTTCGTCTACCAATTCAATTGTTAATCTCACCCAGAAACACCCGCACGACACACCCAGAAGATTTAACCAAATATCTGGACACATAAAATTAACAATCACACCATACTTGAAGAGTTAATGTCTTATCTTAAAGTCATGGGAATCTTTTAAGCAAGAGAATATGGTCTGATTCACATTCAGTATGGCCACTCTGGCTGTGGTCATGAGGAAAGAATAAAAAGGTAGAAACTGAAGACGCTGAGGTCATTAAGAGGTTGGCCAATAATCTAGGTGAAAGTGATGGTAGCTTGGACCAGGGTGCTGACTGAAGGGATAGAGAGAGATGGGAAGATGTGGATTCTTCTGCAAAAAGGCAAAATCAACAGGACATGGTGATTGATTAGATATGAGAGATGGTGGAGAGCAGAGTCAAGAGTGACTTCCAGGTTTTAAGTTGAATAGCTGGGTGGATTGGCATTCTACTTACCAAAATGGGGAATGTAGGAAGATGATCTTAACCTCTCCACAGAACTGCAGGTATCAACATGTGAGAAATTCATCATCCTTCAACGACTGCTCTCCTCCAAAGACACTGCACCCCAACTATCCCCAGCAGATGAGTATTCCAACTGAATTTCTCCAGGCCCAAAGGAAGTCCTCCCTCCACTTACTTCCAAGGTAGCTCTAAATGGAGAAAATCCGTCTGAGGGTGAAGAGATCATGAAAAGGGGCTGGGAAGCCAGATAAATAGAAGACACATGTACCTGCACTGAAGGGAAAATGTTTCTAAAACCTTGTCTTTGGAAACACAAAATTTGCCTTTTGTTTCTGATCATAAAGCTAGGATTTTACAAAGGAGCAAACTGAGCAAGTCGTGGATCATAATCAGGCACTAATGGCAAGAGGATGCTCTCTCCTGGGAGTGCTTCTGGGAGATGCAGCCAGGTAGTTTGCCCACATATCATGTCTTCTAACCAGGAGGCCCAGTCAGATGACTACCAAGGGCTCGCATGTCTAGAATAACAGTCTACTTAGATGATCTACAATCTCCTCCCCAGAACAAGGAGCATGGGTTCTCCAAGTATAGAGAGCATAACCACACCTACAGGACCCATCAATCTGCTGCACTGGGAATGGTGCAGGAATTGGTGCTAAGGGGCACAAGAGCATTGCACATTTGGGGAGCACTGTAGGTACTTGTACCATGACCTCACCACAGAAAAATGATAAGCACTGAGCCACCATTTGCAAAACTCCGTTCAGAGGAGGTTTTCATAAACACAGTTTCACCAATGGCTTAAAAGATTAAGTTCAGGAAGATAATTGTGTTCGATTTGTTAAAGCACCTACAGCTATGTTTATTAACTACTAGAATAAAATTGTTCATCAACTGTGTTAGCTTCCTAGGGCTGCCATAACAAATTACTGCAAACTTGGTGGCTTAAAATAATAGAAATGTATTTTCTCACAGTTCTGGAGGCCAAAGTCCAAAATTAAGGTATCAGTAGGGTAGGCTTCTTCTGGAGGCTCTGAGGATACTCTGATCCGTGCATCTCTGGTGGTTGCCAGCAATCCTTCCCATTATTGGCTTGTAGATGGCTGACTCCAGTCTTTGCCGCAATCTTCATATCGCATTCTTTCCTGTGCATTTGTGTCTTATTGTCTTCTTATAAGGACATCAATCATTGGATTTAGGGCCCACCCTAATTCAGTATGTTCTCATCTATACCCTGAACTAATTACTTTAAAAAATTCCCAGTATCCCTATAAGATAACCTTTTGAGGTTCCAGTGAACATGAATTTTGGAGGGACACTAGTCAACTTACTACAGCAACATATCAGACTTTTGTATTTCCAAATGATGGTTATAAGCAATTACATATGCAAAGTCTGAAGATTTCTAAAAACATGTCAATCCCACTCAGGGTATATATGAAATAGGGGCTGTCAAAGAGCCTATAGTGTGTTGGGGTTTTGTTTTTTGTTTTTCTGGAACTGGGATAAAACCAACAACTCCCTTTTGTTGCAAACCACAATCTTAACCACCTAACTGCATTTTTCCCAATCAGTCTTTTTTTATGAGTTGGAAACTTACTTACTCTGCTCACTCCATTCACCATCACCTTTCTTCCTCTGTGCTAAATTCTAAACTCAAAGAAACAAAGCATGGCTAAGGTCAGAGTCCATTTCTGAATTAATCAGATGAAATAGATTACCATAGTTTTCTACTTCTCATACTATTGAAAGCATCTTAACATCTTACTTTTTTTTTTTTTAGAGTGAGAAGGTTTGAAGACAGGTAAGGGTCACAGGACCTTTGAGTGAGGAGGGTGTGCAGGATCAAAAGGGTAATAATCTGTTTTAGAAATGATGACCCTCTTATAATAATCGCCTCAGATACAGAGAGCAATGTTATTCTGAAACTATTCTGGTTTAAGATGTTTAAATAGTCTAATGTATCACAGTCTGTTTTAAATGTAATACATTAAAACACACTTCAACACAAGCCATAAATGAAGCAAAGATGTCTTAGAAGAATAGTTAGCTATGCTTCTTTGCAGCCTAACTGTAAACTCTCCTTGAGTCTAAAAGGCATTAAAATCATAATAATGAAATTTTGCCATTAAGAGTCAGAAAGCACTTTTCTCTTTAAAAAGACAGATGCATTAAAATTTAATTATTGTCTCCCTACCTGATGATCAGATATGAATAAGGCACATCTGGGTGTGTGTGTGGGGGGGGGGGGGACTACACACATTTTCTCTCAGCAACAGGAATATGTTTGAAGACTCTTCCAGGAATTATTCCCCAAAACCTACTCCCCAAGTAGAAAAGGACATAATTGATTAGATATATGTGTGTGTGTGTGTTGAAACAAAAGAGCCAATGTGCCAACTGCATAGGCAAACCGATACAAATCAGGTGCTTAGGAAATGGTTTTGGTTTCCTAAGTGCATATCCTCACTGTCTCCGAATAGGACATGTGCTTTTGACTCGGTGTGGTGTCCCATCAGACGGTTCCTTGATCCACATTTTCTTCTTCTTCGGATAGGTAAGTAAAGATCCCTCCGTGGAGTCTGAAAGCTTGCAGCAGCAGGAACACAGCATATCTCATCTCTAATTTATGACTGACTAACTGAAACTCCTCACTGTCAGCAAACTCCGCCGTGTTTACTGGTTTGACAGCATACACACATATGGCAGGAGCCAGATGGACCTTCTCCCCCAGCTTCAAGCTAAGGGTGCTTCATTAGGAAAGAGATGCAGCCAGCCTTTGAGATCTTTGAACAAGGCTTCCCAGCACGACAGGGAGGAAGTCAGTCAGCAATCTGGAAAGAAAATAGCCCTCCCCCCGGCGAGGGATGAGGTCAGAGAGGATTTATAGTTGCCCCACACTGAAGCCCATCGGGTTTGGAAGATCGAACGGCCTGTCCTCAACCACAGAAACTGGGAAGCTGCCTCCAAAAAAAATCAGTTGAAATGAAGTTTGCATTTCATCTACCCAGACAAGTGTAAATAGGACAATAAATCTACTTCCCAAACTCTGACTCACAGTTTGAGTTAAGAGTGTCAAAAAATTCTGGTAAACTCCAAGAAAACAGCAGGTCTTTTGCAACTACAAAGATCGCGTGGAGAAAGTTCCTGCTACAATAAAATGTTGCTGATAAGTTATAAAACAGCATGTAACTTTCTGAACCCAATCTTTCACTTTAAAATGTCAAGAAACACAACGAATTCTTTAGCCAACATCGCTGGGTTTTGTTTGTTTTCTTTTTTCCTGGTATGTGATATCCTCGTACTTTCTTCTGACCTCTTAGCTTGAGTCCTTTTCCTCCTGAACCTCTGGCCTCCGAGTGTGAGGTGCGCCTCAGAACAATGGGCTTAGGTTCCCATTAGAGTCCGTAGTAGCCACACTTGAACCAACTGGAGCAGAGATTTCTACAAAGTAATCTGAGATCTTCCCGCTTCCTAAAGACCCAGGAACAAGGGTTCTTGGGGTGCTAAAGGATGTCATGGAGAATTGAGAGAAAATGGACCTTTAGCCAGGGAATAAATCGCCCCACTAAACTGACCCTTAGATTCAGGTAAATCTATTAACTCCATATCTCTCAGGGCCTAGTTCCAAATAAAATAAGGTAAGGTCTAATCCCCATGTTGCAGAGGATGTTGAAGGGGCAGGGGGAGGGGGGGGTGGTGGTGGGGTGGGGGGAGGTTCATGATTTAAGGGGATGGGCCTTCCTCTGGGACCTGGTAGACTGTACAGGAAATCCACAGCCTCCAAAGCCTTCTGATGACAAAGCTCTGATGGAGAGAAGCAGTGAGAAGGGATCACTGGACTTTGCTGAAAACTACCTCTATGTACCCTACAATTAGTTCACACTGACTTGAAATTCTTCTCCCTCTCAGAGAGGCAAAAAAATAACATATTGCTACAGAATGGGCTGTAGAAGCAACTAACAATTTTCTCAACACTCTACAATGCAGTTAAAAAAAAAAAAAAAAAAAGATTACTCAAGAACAGCCTTTTAATTGAATGTTGGAATATATAGGGCCACTTCTAGTCTCTGCCTTTCTACAAAGAATAATTAAAATTAATGCTTTTTGTAGGCACATCAGGACTCCAGGTTTAGTGTAAAGCATTAACCTTCTGTTTAAACGTTCTTTCACGACACTAAAAAGAATCCCCTAGGGTGAGGCTGTGGGTGGATTTTCACCTGGCCCTTTTCCTCCAGATAATGGAACACTTTGATACAAGTTGAAACACAGTTGTCATTGTTGGTTAAACTGTATGAAACCGACACTCCACCATCAACCAAACCAACTGTTTGAGGGCAGTCTGCCGGGGGTCCTCCCCGCATTTTAGTTTACATGGGTCCAGACACCAGGCGCCTCAAAGGGTCCGTACCCATCTTACCATTTGCACCTCAGAAGAACTCTGTGAAATAGCCAGAAACATTATTTTAGTCCCTTTTACAGACAAAGAAACTGAGGCCCAGAAAGCTTCATCCTATGCACCCAACTGGTTAGTGGTAGGGACAAAATTAAATTCTAAACTCCATACTCAAGAATTTAATAGTGTCCTCTTACAGAGGGTTTCCTGATAACTGACAGTTAATAGGACTAAGTAACAGAAGGAGTGGAAAACATAGGCTACGTTTGATCACAGTTTAGAGTATTGGTTCTCAACCTTCCTAATGCCGCAACCCTTTAATACAGTTCCTCATGTTGTGGTGACCCCCAACCATCAAATTATTTTCGTTGCTACTTCATAACTGTAATTTTGCTACTGTTATGAATCATAATGTAAATATCTGATATGCAGGATGTATTTTCATTGTTACAAATTGAACATAATTAAAGCATAGTGATTCATCACAAAAACAATATGTATATACCCCGATGATCTTAGGCAACCCCTGTGAAAGGGTCGTTTGACCCCCAAAGGGGTCGCGACCCACAGGTTGAGAACCGCTGGTTTAGAGCATGTAAATATAAGGCAATTCAGAGTAAGGGGAGGAGGGGATGAGATGAACCACTCAGCAAACATGCTCCTGAATCCCTCCATGGTTTCCACCTCAGACAGCCCCAGTCCATGAGAATGGAAGTGAAAAGAAAATGCAAATTCAGCTGCGTGTTACATCCACAGTAAATGCAAAGACAAATTAAGAATTAAAGACAAATGCAAATTACTCTGCTCATAAAAGAAACCTATACAAAAGGCAGGGAATGAAAAGGCTCTGACAGTTATGGATGAATCTCTGAAGAGGCGCACAGCAACCGTATTTCCAAATTCAAGCCTTTTAAGAACTGGTTAGAAAAATGAGAACAGCTGCTGCAAAGAAGGGGCAAGGGGGGGCGGGGGGAACTACAGTTAACAGTAAACCAAGCTACAGAGTAAAACTGAGAACCGTGTTCTCATTGTCAAGGTGAGCATGAAAAGCAACAAAAGGATGGAGCCAAAAGAATTCTCTCTCCAGAAACTCTGTGGAAGACTTTAAAAGCAAAGCCCCTGGCAAGACTTAGGCTCGGGGAGATGGAGAGGAGAACAAAAGAAAAGGGGAAGGTAGAAGAAGAGGCGAGTGTTGGGAGAGGAAAACCACAGGACATCCTAGCAGGAAAGAGGCCCAAACACCAGGGGTCATTCGTTAACTCACATGACTGCCAGGCCAGGCAGGTAATGGAATGCCTGCTTGGCTAGGAGCAGTGGGCACTGTGAGAAACTGTCCAAAGGAATTCAAGTTCGCTCTTTTTAAAAGAGCTGTTAGAATCAATGCAGAGCCTGTCTGCATAGCATCCGTTTGTGTACTTTTCTAATTAAGTCCTTTGGTGTATCTCCAGATTTGTGGAGCAGAAGAGGTGTGTTTTAAATGTTAGGTGAATGAACCAATGGACCCCTCATTTTATAGATGAAGAAACTGAGACTCTAAACGGTAAATGGTTTTCCTGAATTCACTCCATCAGACAGCAGAAATGATTGCTAGAGCCAAGTCCCCGCCCCTGGGTCCAGGTCCCCTTCATCTATGCTATGCTATAATGCCTCCCAAGAAAAAGAGAAGTCTTCGCCAGATGTCTTTTTCAACTTCAGTGAGTGGAACAGAAAGACTTACAATTGCCTATGGGCTTTCCTGCCATATGGGGCCACTTCTAGGCTAGAGTGAAGCATCCAGGCTTTGGGTTTGGGTCAAAAACTAAAGACCTGCAGGGGTCAAGGAGGCAACTTAAGGAGCAAAGTGTGCGTTTGCCAACCTGTGCCAAACTGGAAAGTGTGTGTCCTATAGGAGTGACCTCTACCCCATACCAGCCAACCAGCCAAGTGGGAATGTGGACAATCCTTTCAGAACCTCCCCTTTTCTCCTTTTTTGTTAATTCTCACCTGAGGATACTTTCCATTAATTTTTAGAGAGAGTGAAAGGAAGGGGGAGAGACAGAGAGAGAGAGAGAGAAAGATCGATGTGAGAGAGACACTGCTTGGTTGCCTCCAACACGTGTCCCAACCAGGTATTGAGCCTGCAACCGAGGTACTTGCCCTTGACCGGAATCGAACCTGCAACCCTCCAGTCGGTGGGGCGATGCTCTATCCACTGAGCCAAACCAGTGAGGACAGAACCTACCCTTTTTTCCAAGAGTCCAGAAACCTGCATTTTTATTTGAAACAGCCTCATTTTAAGATGTTACAATAATTTATTTCCAAACATAGTAAGAGTTCAACAATATACAACTTTCAGGTCCGAGGAGGCTTGAGCATAACCAGCTGACAACCTCTGGCGTTAGTCATGACAGCCGTTTTACAACAAGGAACAGCGTATTCGTTCTACAGCGCCCCGATGCTTCAGCTATTTAGAAGCTCTCAGTCTAAGACCATCTACTTGTATTAAAGGGTCAAATCTACGTAACCTGCATTTTAGGGGAAATGAGTGCCTTCAATGAGGCCTCCGCATGTGTATGCTTATCTGTCACATTTCTTGGAGTGACATGGTCTCCTTGGGTGGCATTAAGCTGTGACTGCTTTTCTTTTCTCCCAACAGTTAGCAAGGTTGTCAAAAGGAGACAGTGGCTTCCTCCTTCCCAGAATTAATAAAACACTGGCTTTCACATAGCAACTCCTTCAGTCAAGTTCAGACCCCTAGGGATTACACAAGCAAGGCAACAGAAACTTAATTTGAAGCCAGTCTCAATAAATGTGCAATTTTTATTTAATAAGATTGGGTTCGAAAATGAAAAGTCATTGCATTTATTACAACACAGACTGAAAGAACTCTAAAAGCTCCCATCCAACAGATAGCAACTTGTCTTTTAGGGCTGGTTATTTATTTAATTTAGGGGGGGGGATAGTTTTCTCTCTCCTGGAGCTATTAGAGAACCAGTTTGGCAAATTATTCAAGAAATAGAATTCACGTTGTTTATGAGACAATCAGCCCCTGAAGAATGATGTCCATACAATGCGCTCAGCCCTCGGAGAAGAGGGGCTGCAATTGGAAACCTGTAGGAAAATCATTTCAGCCTAAGGAGCCTGTTCCTTGCTCCTCTCAAAGTCTTAGGCTGTGGAAAATAAAAGTGGTAAATGTTATATAAATAGTGCATGACATTTGCAAAGGTTACGAAGAGCCTCTTTACTCCTTTTCTTCATTTCCCAAGTATTATATTAGAGCAGTGAACCCCAAGGTTTCAGTAGTCAGGTACAAGCCTACAGGTCAGATTACTGGCGATACCAAGGTAGATCAGGAATTTTCACCCTGTTTGTTCCTTGGAAGAAAGCAAGGCCTTACCAAGTAAGATTTTGCACAAACATCACCCAAGCAAGGGGTGACATGGCCTCCTGCCAAGGCGTCCTGGTGCTGCTGAATTTGCACAAAGCAAACTCTGCTTTGTGTTCCATTTCCATACGGAATACAGCACAATGTAGAGGCGCTGCTTAACAAAACAGCGCTCCATTCCATCTATTCGTGGCAAGTCTCTGATTTTTTCCCCCCCTTTAATCCTCCTTTTCAAGTAGCTAAACAAAGAGGTAGGGTGTTTCTGCTACCAAATCTG
This sequence comes from Myotis daubentonii, assembly GCF_963259705.1. Lineage (NCBI taxonomy): Eukaryota > Metazoa > Chordata > Mammalia > Chiroptera > Vespertilionidae > Myotis > Myotis daubentonii. The sequence continues at coordinate 66,191,825 of NC_081846.1, read as the reverse complement.
TGAAAAACATTCAGTGTCTAGGATATCTGAGTAGTTAAGGTGTTGGGTTTTCCAAGCCATAAACACAGAACTAAACTGGGAGCTGGAAAACCATCCTGGGAGGCCATCTGAGTCCTGCCCTGCCTCCAGGCCAAGCAGGATTAAAACCTAAAAGAAAACTCTGAAACTTGCAGAGAATAACGCTCTACAGTTCTTTCCTCGGTGACCTATCAGAAGTTTCTCGAACTGTGAGGAAGAAAATTCTCCCTAATGTCTTATTCACTTAAATTTGATTTCTGCTTTTTCCCTATAAAGGGACAAATCTCCCTGTCATTGGTAATAGGAACACCAAACATCGGGAACCGCGTTCATCTTCATGCAGGAATGTGTAAGTGAAATTCCAGGAGATTGCTCGACCAAGATGTAACAAGGGTAACTAATAAATTGCTGGTGGGTCTTTGGTATGAAGTGGTTTTGTGGACTGACTGGGAACTCGGAGTCAGGCTCTCCAAAGAAGCAGGGCCTTTGTAAGCCAGGTTTGTTCCCTGACTCACAAATATTTGCACAGCTCATTTATCCCACACTCACTCTCCCACATGACACACATCCAGGTCAGGGTAGGTATAGGTAGTAGAAATCGAATAGCTGAATATTAATTCATGATTGTTGACAGTTTGGCCTCATGGGAAGTCATCTTGGTTCTTTCTAAGCCCTTGGCTAAATCTGCTTTAACAGCTCCCTCCTCCCTTGCCCTCACCTTCCTTTGTCCTCCTAACACACCATTCACTGTCCTAGCCTCAGAACTCAACTAGCCAGACAATGTTTGGCACTGCACAAAAACCAGCTTTGCCACACACTCTATTGTGTCCACTTTGGATTCCCTAGTGTATGGGTTGGTACTATCTGCTGCTCTTATTGCTGGCCCAAGATCTTGTTTCAACTGTGACCCAAGCCATCACTCGCTTCTCAATCCCTGTAAACCTATGGAGAGAGAGACCAGAGCCAATGCCAGACCTAGCAGTGAAGATGATAGTGGTCAGGGCCACTCAGGGTCAAATGCTGTAGGCCCATAGAAATTGAATTGAATGGACAAGTGAAACTGCCATAGTCTACGTAGAGGAGGTGATAGCAACAGAGTCTTTGTTTGGATAATTTAGATTTGGTCATTAGGATGCAGGCTCCCTAACTCTTGCTACTGGAAGGGGAGTCTGGAGACCAGCAACAACAGTCACACCTGAAAGCCTGTTAGATATGCAGAGTCTAGAGCCCCACCTGGAACATACTGAATCAGAATCTTCATTCAACAAGGTCTACAGGTGAGTTATGTGTGGATATAAGCTTGAGAAGTATTGAGCTAGAGCTATCACCTGGGGAGCTTTGGGAAAAAACACTGATTTCCAGGCACCACCCCGCACTAATGATGTCAGAATCTCTGGGGGTGGAAACTGCACATCCGTATGTCATAAAGCCCCAGTGCATGATTCTAATGTGCAACCATTGGAGTTCAGTTTGTTTCACAGATGTGAAAATCTGATCATAACGAACAGTAAATGAACTGTGTTAGGTCCTGTAGTTCATGAATAGCAGACCAAGGTTTAGATTTATATAGATTCTTAGTTAAAAGAGCACAGACTGTAAAGCCAGGTTCAAACCCTGGTTTGGCCGCTTTCTAGAAGCGTGGCCTCGGGCAAGTTTTTTAACCTCTCTGAGCTAGTGTCCTTATCCATGAAATGGGATAGTTAATAAAAATCTCAGAGGACTATTGGGAGGATTAAAGGAGATAATGTCTGTGAGGTCTCTCTTTTTCACTTTCATCCACTGTGCCTTCCAATACACAATAATTGCAGGAGTTCTAAATTGGAATTATTTATTCATATAAGAAACATGTGTTGACCACCTATTAAGTAACAAGAACTGAGGATTCAGAAACAATGAAACAGTTGTTGCCTTCAAGGAGTTAGGTCTTGCCTTGTAGGAGGAGAGATAAGCATGTGAAAAACCAAATTACTATGTGGCTGTGTAGAAGCAATGCTAGGGGTGCTTGAAGGCACAAAGGTATGCAGAGAAGTTTGCATTTGAGATTTCAAGGAAATCTATCCAGAAGATGTGACATCTGAGCAGAAGGAAGGAAGAGGTTTCCAGGTAGCCAGGGAGGAGAGGGGCATTCCAGAAGGAAGGAGAAGCATCTACAAATGCAAGGAAGTATGAAATGCTATGGCATGCCAGAACTGCAAGCAATTCGGTGTTGCTGCAGGTGAAGTGACAGGGGGGGGGGGGGGGGTGAGCAGGGGATGAGATAGCAAATAGGCAGGATCTAGACCACTGAGGGCTTTTAAAAATTTTATTTATTTATTTATTTATTTATTTATTTATTTATTTATTTATGTATTTATTCATTCATTCATTTATTTATATTTTATTGATTTTAGCGAGGAAGGGAGAGGGAGAGATAGAAACATCAATGATGAGAGAGAATCATTGATCGGCTGCCTCCTGCACGCCGCCTACTGGGTATCGAGCCCGTCGCAACCCAGGCATGTGCCCTTGGCAGGAATGGAACCTGGGACCCTTCAGTCTACGGGCCGGCACTCTATCCACTGAGCCAAACCAGCGAGGGCTTTTTTTTTTCTTTTCTTTTCTTTCTTTTTTTTTTTACATGCTAAGCTGCATACACTTGATCCTATGAATGATGGGAGCCAGGGAAAGGCTCTAAGAACCAGCTTGTTCAGGTGGTGTCTTGTAGAGGGAGAGACACCTACAAGATTCACTCTGATGTCTTCCAGGAAGGGAGAAAGTCAGGGAATAGATGGAACTCAGGATCTCAACTTTATCACCTGATGTCTCTGAGCAGGCAGTCCCACAACACGGGATGCCACAGGGCTTACTGATTCTTAGACATTCTTGTAGTTGTGCAAGTAAAGCAAGAAGGAAAAAGGAAAGCAGGAGATCTGAGGAGCATGTCATCATTGTTTACGAATTCTGTTCACATAATGGTACTGAGAGCTACCTAAGAATGTTTCCTTGAAAACAAATAAATGCAGAAGTAGCTCCCCTCTGTGTATGTGAGTTCCTTCCTGCTACCTTCCCCAGTGCAACTGGCACATCTTCCATAACCCCTCCCTGCCATACGTTAGATCTGATACATGCCAGATCCATTGCTGGGTTTAGTCCTAGATCAATTGGATTCCCTACGTGTATTTCGTCTCATCTTTTTCTTTAATAATTTTTTCACAATCACAAAAAAATATATATATATATGGTAATGATGGAAAAGTACAGGCATACTTGAAGAAAAAAATTAAAACCACCCATAATCCTATCACTTAGAAATACTCATAAAAAACACTTCAGTGCATTTCTTTCCTGTATTTTTTCTAAGCATACATGCACGTACGAAGACTGTTCATAGAATAGGATTACACTATGTAGATTTATTTATAACTTTCTTTTTACACGTATTTATTCATTGGATAAGACTAATTTTAGTGAGTCTCTTTTTAAGAATGAGCGAGGAAGTAATGTAAAGACAGAAGCTAGAGCAGCCATGTGCTCAGAGAAACCTAGAAAGCCACTCTTCAGAGAGAGAGAGAAACACAAATGAAGCAGGTGAGCAGAAAGAGGTAAAGACAAAAGACCATGAGATTCCAGAGCGCTGGAGAAAGTAACATCCATTCTTTATGATTTTCTTGTGAGCCCCACTGACTTCCTTCCCATGGGCTTCTTGATATTGCCTTGTATCTTCCTAATAAATTTGTCTAGTTTCTTCCTAACCGGTTTGGCTCAGTGGATAGAGCATTGGCCTGCGGACTGAAGGGTCCTAGGTTCGATTCCAGTCAAGGGCATGTATCTTGGTTGCAGGCACATCCCCAGTAGGGGGTGTGCAGGAGGCAGCTGGTCGATGTTTCTCTCTCATCGATGTTTCTAATTCTCTATTCCTCTCCCTTCCTCTCTGTAAAAAAATCAATAAAATTTTTTTTTTAAAAATGTGTCCAGTTTTTCTTAATGTTGTTTGAATGTGTTCCATTTCTTACAGACATATAACTCCTAACCAGGGCAAAACCCTGAAATATACTAGAGAATATTTGGGCATAAGAAGGTGGAGCCAATAATGTGCTTAAGTAAACAAGTGATTTTTGTCTTGAAAGTAAAACTTCCCCCAAATAGCCAATTCTGTTTTTTGCTGAAGTTCTATGCCATGTTGCTTCTCACCCTCAGATGTGCAGATAAGAAATTTCACTTAATACACCATGACAACCTGTCAAAAAGAATGACTACAGTGCACTGTGTGGTCCAAACATCTTGATTTGTTTTCCCCTGGAGTTGGATAATTACCTTACTTGTTCCTGTTGTCACTGGAGACCAGGTGCAATGATAAATTAAATTAGTGTCCAAACTGGGGTTGTTCAGTGGTCCTTGCCATCACAGATTCATACTATTAGCAAGGCTACAGAGCTCTGCAGAGTCCCAAGGCCAAGGTACAGAAGCTTTCTGGTAAGAAGACCCTATGAGAATTCAAGGGTCTTTTCTAACTATCCATTTCACAGTGCAGCAGAGACATTAATTGGAGTTCAAATGGAATTCTGGTGATGTCTCTCTTAGTCATCCTGTGATCTAGGTTCCCAAGTACATTGCACTTGTCATTTTTCACTCCATTGAATTTGGTACATTCCAGTCCTTTAGTCAAATAGTGCCATTGAAGAGAGTCCTTCCCTAATCACTCTGAATAAAAAACCACCCCTCTCTCTCCCCTCTCCCCCCCCCCCCGCCACAGCATTTAGCACCAACTGAAATAATGCGTTATTAACTTGTTGTCTGTCAATCTATCCCACCAGAATGTCCATTTCTTAAGAACAGGGACTTTACTTGATTTACTGCTTAATGCCCACTGTATACCACAGAGCCTGGCACATTAATAAATATTTGTTGAATAAATGAACTCCTACACATAACATCCTAAGACTTGGGCAGGCAGGGATTAAATTCCTAACAGAATGGGATGTCAGAGCCTTTTCCTTACCTGTGATTACAACCCTAATTCCTACTTACTAGTAAATTTGGGCAAGGATCTCAAAGGTTACCATCCCTCTTTTCAGACCAGCTCTTTGAGTCACTGCATTTCCTTTCTTTGTAGCCTCAGCTTTTAAGCAGTATGTCCAGCTGTTCCCTCTAAATTAAAAATGGAAGGAGGTAGCAGTGGTTTCATTTCCATGATGCCGTAATTCCCCGCCCTGGGACACTTCCCACCACCAAGTGCCTCTAATTACCTCAAGGGAACATCATTAAAACTTCAGAGAAAGAATCATGTTCATGCATTTGAAGTTTTAAATAAGCATAGACCACATATGACAAAATCAAGCAAATAAGGATGCAAGTATTAAATGGTAAAAATGCTAGGAAGCCCTGCTTTAATGGATTTCAGGGGGGAGATGCACAATTCTGAGCTGCAGTTAGTGTGATATATGCTTACTATACATTTCCAAAATGACTCACCTTTGAATTTTCTCAAATTTACACACTTCACCTACTCTCCTTTCAAATTACCAGGTCAAGAAATGCCTCTCATTTTCCTCGATTAATATGCTGCTTCACCCATGAAGCTTCTCATACTAAGTTTTAACTTGCTGGCTTCAGTGACACTCAGTGATCCCAAAGAGGGGGTGGGGTGGGATAAAATAGGTGTTTTTCCAGGGTGCCTTCATGCCTGGATTGCAATTTCTAATCTCTGAACTATTGCTTGCTCTCTATCTGTGTTTTGTGGAAGAGCTATTGATCTGCAATCACACCAGTGTGTTTTCCCCTCCTCATAAAATCCCAAATTAAGGGCAGACTCTGGCTACAAATTACAGAAAAGGAGGCACCCAGGCATCCCAGTAGAATTCCGACCTTTGGCCATTCACACCCTGGGCAATTGGAAAGCAGGCCTATGCTTACACTCTCCTTCATCAGTCAGCCAGGTGCTGCTATGTCCCAAAGGCAATAGGAGTGAGTAAATAATAAACAAATAAATAAATGCAAATTAGACGCTTGTGTTATTGCAGACAGTGCTATTGATCCCATGGTGTACCATTTGTGAATTGTAAGAGGCAGCATGAGGTTGCAAGAAAACGCAGGCTCTGTGTCAAAACAACATGGGTATTTTTGAATCCAGACTCCTCTTCCACTGTATGCTAATTTTCTCTCTGAGCCTCAGTTCCTTTATCTGTAAAATAAAAATAGTACTACTTAGCTCGTAGACTTGTAGTCAAACTGATTAGATTGCATCTAAAGAGGTACGGAGACGTGGGCTCAGTAAACAATGGTTACTGCCCCTACTTCCAATTCTCATATTCCAGACTAGGGGTCAGAGACGGTAAAAGAAATCATGCCCTTAACACTCAAAGGAACAAGAGAAAATATTGAAACAGTGGAGATGCCTGATGTGGGCCATGGAAATGTGCTGCTATAAATGCTGAGGAAAGTTGAGGAGGGGAGTGGAACTTGGCCCTGAGAGTGAGTGGGTTACCGGAGGCCATACTTGATAAAGGGTGGGAGTCTCCTCCCTTAAGCCAAGATTATCTGGCAGGAAGAAAAGCATTTCAGTCAATGAATAACTACATCTCCTTAACACCAAACAATGAGGACTGAACAGAATCCACCGGATGTGGCCATCCCAAGTTGCTGGTGACCTTGACCAAAGCAGGGTTTGGGAGACAGGCTGCTGGGAGCTAAAGCAGTAGGAGAGGCGTGAGCAAAGCCAACAAGTAGCTGACTTGTGAAGGGAAAGTAATTCTCACCTTTCTGCATTTTGAGGACTAGAAATTTCAATGCCAGAAATAGTGCAAATGGGAGTGTTGAGCTATATAGAAGGTCTCAATTATTAAGAGAATTCTTTCTCCACCTTGTCCCCAGCAGTTTCTCAGCTACAGTTTTTTGGGTACCACAAGTGGTCTGCTTGGATCTTCCCTATCTTTCTGGGAACTTCTGAACCTCACTTGCTGACATTGGCTTCCACTTGGGTCTTCCCACAAAATAGAGAAAGTGCCAGAGCGTAGTGTCAGTAGTGAGACACACCTGGATGGTATTCTGGCTTATGGGTTGTGGCTTTGGGCAATGTGCTAACAAAAAATCTGTTTATGCCTCAATTTTGCCAATTGTAAAATGGGGTAGCAAAAATATCTAGATGGGGTGTTATGGGAAAAATCAATTAGTCCTTATCAAAGCACTTAGAACAGTGTAAGTGCTCAATAAATTGTTAATTGTTATTATTGTGGGTAGATCTGTGCTGATCTGCTTGCCGATGGCTATGATGAGTCCCTAGTCTCTCTGACCCTGACTTTTGTCTTGCCCTAGTTCATTACATAATTCTAAGATAACTCTCTTTTTCCTTTCTGCCAATCTGAGTCAAACTCTCCCTTGCTCAGCTCTCCATCTACAGTGCTGCTAAATCCTGTCTCCAACCCAGACTCTGTCCTACAGCAGTATCCTATATAATAAAAGCATACTATGCAAATTGTCCCCTCAACTAGAATTCTTCTGGGAGTTCGACCAGGGGGCAGGCTGGCCAGGAGAAGGGAGAGAGGCCCTGGCACTGGCAGGCAGCCAGGGGAAGGGAGGGAGGCCCAGCTGGCAGCCAGCAGCCACTAGGGACCCTACTAGTGCACAAATTTCATGCACTGGGCCTCTAGTCCTACAATAACAACAATAACTGCTGTCTTTTGTTATTGCTTAGCACATGCCAGGAACTGTGCCAGGAGTTTTATGCATATAAAATCCTCACAAACCCATGGGATAATCATTATAAATAAGGAACCCAGACAGTCAACAACACAGTCAGAATTTGAATCCAGTTCTAATTGCACGACCACACTTTTAACCCCTGAGTTGTTTTCTACAAACATTGTTCAGATATCTTACTCTTGCTAGAGCCTGTATTCTCTCATAATTTCTCTTTTACATTAGATTTTTAGATGTCTGTGTGGTAGATTGCAAAAATAGCTACCAATTACCCCACAATTTCTTGAAATTCATCAAGAAATTGCTTTCACCAGTAGGTGTGTGCAGATGCAACTGTGTGCTAGTTCCAAGCCTAGACATCAGGAAGCCTTGCACACTTCCATTTACTCTTTTGGGACCTTTGCCACCATAGTCATGTGAACAAGTTCTGGAGAATAAGAGACTGCATAGAAGAAAAATCAAGCACCCAGCCAAAAGTCAATCAGCCCCAGCTGACCTGGCACTCAATTAGAGATGCCTGGATGAGCTCCAGCCAAGAGCAGCCAAGCCTGGCCCAGATCATCAGAGCAGCCAACCTGAGCCCAGCCCAATTTACCAATCTGCAAAAGCATAAACTAAATAAGTGGTTATTGTTTGAAGTCACTACATTTGGAAGTGGTTTGTTATGCAGCAAAAGCTCACTGATGCGATCTGCAAGTATTTCTTAGAAACCCTTAACTCATTTCCTTGTCTTCTGTCATAGTTTCTGTTTGCCATTCAAGCTCAGATGCTGATCTTGACACTGTTCTTGATAAAGCCTTAGGCAAGAGGTAAACAGTATTAAAACAAGATTTCACTAGCACCACAGTAATAAACTTCTCTGGATGAGATCCAAACCTATTTTCTTTTCACAAAATGTCATACTCTAATAAGTTGCATTATAGTCAAGTATCCAGGTAATTGCCAAATGTGGAGTAAAATGATTGAATTTAACTGTTAATAACAGAGAACCAACTACAACATAAATACACACAAATTTTCACTCCCTTTTTATGTAAAAGAAGACATCCTTTAGTCAACCCAAGATTAATATAGGGGCTCCAGAAAGTCATCAAGAACCCATGCTCCCTCTGTCTTTCTGGTCTACCACACATAACTTCTATAGCCCAAAATAGCAGCTAGTTTTTCAGCCATTAAATCTGGATTCCCAGCAGCAGGCAGGAGAACATGAGCTTCTCCACACCCCTGCATCCCACCCATTAGGTTCTCTGCCAACATAGATGTAAAACTACTCTTTATATCTCACTGGCAAGCCCTTTAGTCAAAGGGTTACATATTGCAAAGGAAGTTAGGAAATGTAGCCCAGGTTCTGTTGCTAAGGAGAAAGGAGGAAGGTTAATGAGCATTGGGGTGGTAACTGGCAATATCTTCAAGACATATTTTATTACCATCATAGCTAGGTATCTGATTGCTGGCAGTACAGACCACCTTGGCACCCTATGTCTAAAAGTCTGAAGTTTAATATATAGGCACTGTACGTCTCATAACCTATCAAGAGGCATTTGAAATCATGTTCATTGGTAGCTGGATCTGGGCAATCAAAGGCTCCTCACCACATCCCCTGTCCTTGGCATATACACTCTTGCCATTGTTCCCACAGCTGGAGTGGTTTTCAAGGACACACCCTTGAGAAGGAGCAATGTGTTGTTGAGACCATCTGGATAGTATATGTGACTGAACCCAGTTAAGGCCTCTCTATAAACTTTTAAGATTCTGGCAGGTGGGTGCAAGGATCTACTCATCTTAAGGCTGCCGCAGATAAGCCTTGTATGTAAGTCCCCTTGCTTATTAAAACTCCCTATCTGGAGTGGCCTGCTTCTTTCTTTGGTCTCTCCTGGCTCTTCGTGTACAGGGGCCAGTTTCAGATTTCATGCAGGATGCTCCTGAGGTTTTCAAATCAACAAAGATGAAAAATGTCTTGCAGTTCAGAAAATTAGAGGAATAGAACTCCTTAAAAATTTTATGTTTTAAGCCTTTAATATTTTCCTAAATTATAACAACTTCTAATTAGACATGTATGATGTATTATGATAACAGCAAAATAACAAATAAAGGGAAACCACCAGCTCGGATTACTTGGATGCACTAATTTTATCATGAAGTAAAATCTATATCTTTTCAAGTGCCAGACTTAAATAAGATAAGCCATATTCCATATGTTTCTATCACGTTCCTATTTTTTATTCACTATAGTTGTAGGGACTTTCTGAGTCAATATTCTCCTCAATTGTTTTTGTGAAATTATCCCTTGAGTTAGAAGCAATGGTTAGAAAAAAATATAATGTTATTAATTAACAGATACATAGAATTAATCGGAACACTTATTTCATGGAAATAGTTGATAAAATGATTTTGCTATTAGTCAAGATTTGAATTATTGACTCCAATATCTGACGTATTTACCCAACAATGAATGAAGTAATTACCAGAGGCAATTTGCAGCCAAAACTTTATCTCTGAACTCTAGACAAGTATATCCAGCTACCTGCTCAACATCTCCTTCTGGATGTTTTAAAGGCAGCACAAATCCAACCTGTTCAAAACTAAAGTTATTTTGTTCCCAAAACCCACTCTTCCTTCAGTATGTCTCATCTCAGTGAACAACATCACCATCTACCCAGAGGCTAAAACCAGAATCCTGGGTGTCATTCTTGATCTTCTTTTTTCCTCAGTGCCAACATCCACTCAGTCACCTTGTCCTTCCAATTTTCACTCCTTAATACCTGTTAAATGCATTCATTTTTCCATCTCTAAGGCCACCACCTCATCTAAGGTAACCATTTCTTGTCTGGACAGCTGTAATAGTTCCTTAATTGGCCTCTACACATCTATTCATGCCATACCTCCAACTCATTGTCTACATTACAGCCAAAATGTTTACTTGGAAACAGATGACATCATATCACACCCTAGCATAAAACTCTTCAAATTAACTTTCTTATTACCTTAAGCATAAACACTCAAATCTTCCACATGGCCTACAAGAATACAGACATCCTCATTTCATCCTGTTCTCTCATTCCATGCACTCTTCATGATCCAGTAATGTCAACTTTTCCCAGCTTCTCAAATATGCCAAGTTCTTTTCTACCTCAGAGCCTTTACACGTGCACTTTTCTGCACACCCTGTTCTTACTCCACCCCATCCCACCCCACTCACCTACTGTAGTCCCTGTCCACAATTATCCAGAATTCAGTTCAAATATCTTCCTCAAGGAAGTAAACTAATCAGTCTAGTCTAAATACCTCAACTAGTGACTCCACTAGTATGGTACACTTTTCCTCTGTAGGCCTCTTTATAATCATAGCTGAGTAGTTAATTGGGTCCACTGGCACCTCTGCTAGAAAAGATGCTCTGTGAAGACAGGATTACTCTCTGTCTTATTGATAGCTGTATCCTAGCATAGTGACATAATGATCTCAATAGATATTAAAGGGGTGAGTGAACAAATGAATAAATGAAGAAATAAAGGAATACCATGCAAGCAGAACATCTCCTCATCCCAGAAGGCTGACAGCAGATTTGACATAGTCATGAAAGAAGATTCAGTCACTGGGGAGAGTAGCATGAAGGGGATACCCAGAAATGGGGTGAAGATAAAATACTTTTTCATATTGCAAAATCAGAGCTGGCCAAACAAAAACTATAACCAGCAAGCAACCTAAGCAGGGATCTTCATACTCATCCCACCTAGAACCAGGTAGGTTGCATGTCTTTAGGCAGAGCTGATGGATATTTGTTAGACTTAAGTGTAACCCTAACAGTCCTGTTACATCAATTCGACTTTACTGCAATTTAAACTCTGTGAGAACAGGAGTTCTGGGTCTGTTCTGTTCACTGAGTATCCCTAACACCTGGTATAGAGTCAGTGCTCAGTAAATATTTCTTGAGTGAATCTTAGTGTGAACAGCCACAAATAAGAAGGAAGTACTAGTAAGTACTAGCAGCCACAATTCAAAATAGACTCGAGAAACAGGGAGTGGCTGAAAGATAACAGCAAGTATGTCAAACTCAAAGGCTAACACAGGCCAAACAAACAAGATTTAAGTTGATGTGGGCCACAAAAAAACCCCAAAAGCTTCCATTTTCATAGAAATGTCGGTTTATTTCGATAGAGACATGCTGAATACAAAGGGCTGAAATAAAAGAGTCATCACTAACATAAAATAATAGAACATTTTAATAAAATTAATATTTTTTCTTAAACATTAACTTACCAGAAACTGAATAACTGCACAAATTAATAAGCATAACACAAATAAACCTATTTTTCTTGTTCTCCGAAAGCGAACTATTTATGTTGCGCACACCAAGCAAGTCAGTCCAAGATAATGACGTGGCAATCGGCTGCTAAGATATTTGCTGCTAGTATTAGTGGAGAGAAATGGTGCGCATGTGTGGAAGGCACGGAAGGGAAATGAATGCAACAGGATTATAGTGATCAGTCATTAGCAAACGTTGTAGTTTGTTATTAATAATTATGTATAATGGGATATTGTAAAAATTAAGCTATGACATTTTTATTAAAACGTTCCTTACATACTGTTATATTGGCTGGGCCGCAAAAATATTTGTTGTGGGCCACATGCGGTCCACGGGCCTCCAGTTTTACTGGCTTGATGTACAGGCTCGCATTAAACAAATAGCATGAGTATTTATAAACTGTGCAGCTTTTAGTTCTCTTTGACCCAAGCACAGGAGCTGCAGAGCGCATCACTTTTAATTACACTTTCACACCTTTCACTTTCCCCCTATACATCCGCCACTTTACTTTGCTTTAAGTGTAGTTTTCCAACACTGGTTAGTCTCTTTCACTTTAGAGAGCACATTCTTACACCATAATCCATGAGTAAGGAGTTTCCAGTGTCATTTTGGCACAGGAATTAACTGTGTGTCAGAAACCTTGAGGCACTGACTCGGGTTAGCACAGCTCACAGAAGGGCATGGGTGCTGCGTGGTGTGGTCTTCTGCTTCCAGGCTTACTCTCCCACTATTCTCTCTTCTGGGTAATGGGCACAGTGAAGGGAATAGCACATCCAGAATCAATGAACAGGTCTGGGGAGTGAGGGGGAAACTATTAAAAAATTAAAGAGATCATCATTAAAAACCTTCCTATAACATCCTATCTAATAAAAGACAAAAAGGGTAATTGACCATACCTTCACTACGCTTCCCATTGGCTAATCAGGGTGATATGCAAATCAACCGTCAACAAAGGCGGCGGTTAATTTGCATACTAGGCTCCAAGTGGTGGAGCGAAGCCAAACGTACCCGGCCCCGGGATCAGCAGAGCTGCAAGGCCTCACGCCCCCAGGATCAGCGGAGCCACAAGGCCTCACGGCCCCGGGATCAGCAAAGCCTGATGGCTGGGGGGGTGGGAGGAGGCTCTGGCCGGAGCCCAGCCAGAGCAAAGGCCTGGGTCCCGGGTGCCAGAGGAAAACTGGTGCCAGCAGCCAAGGGAAGGGAAGGCCTATTGCACGAATCTCTTCATGCAACAGGCCTCTAGTTTTATATAATTTCTCTCTGACAGCCTCTTTCACTGTGGTCACAAAAATAATGCATGTGAGTCTCACCTGAAGTTTACGGTGATCAAATGTCCTGTATTGGCTGATATAAGATATGGTCACTTTGGGGAAGATATTTACTTTCTCATAACATGCTTCAATACATTTCAATGACCCAGTCCTCTAAGGCTCAGCTTCCACCACCCCAAAAATAGCCAGCAGAGAAGTAGTATTTTGGCTGTTCTACCTGAATTATTCTAATCTCCATCCTCTTTCTTGCATTAGCCCTAGAGCCTGGCCAGCAGCGATTGCTCAGGCAGGTTTAAGAAGCAGGCATTGCAAGGTTTCTTCATTTGATTGGAGCTGAGATTCATGGCCACCACTGATTCTGTACAAGCCCAGTAGACTAGCGCTGGGAGGACTGAACCAGTAATCAGACTGAAAGTTGATGCTATCATTGGATCACTCCTCGGAGTGGGCAGCTTATTACAAAGCAGATTCTGAACCAGTTGTAACTAGGGTAGGATCTGAGAGTTTTTGTTTCTAACAAGCTCCCAGGGGATGACAATGCTGCAGGTGGGTGGACCTAACATGTAGTAGCAAGACCTTGAACTGATCAACACAGCTCCCCACCCAGTCACATGCCCTCATTGTACCTGTTCTTCATAGCATATCACAGAATGCCATTATATGTTTGTAGGACTATTTGAATAATATCTGTGTCCCTCCAAAATGTAAAGTATTAAGATCATACCACCCAAACTCTAGTCACGAAAACAAAGACTACATCAGATGGTTTAACACAGTGGTTCTCAACTGTGGGTCGCAACCCCTTTGGGGGTCGAACGACCCTTTCACAGGGGTCGCCTAAGACCATCCTGCATATCAGATATTTACATTACAATTCATAACAGTAGCAACATTACAGTTATGAAGTAGCAACGAAAATAATTTTATGGTTGGGTCACAACATGAAGAACTGTATTTAAAGGGTCAGAAGGTTGAGAATCACTGGTTTAACAGAAGGAATTTAATTTCAGAAACTAGTTATAAAGGTGTTGAAGAAATTGAGAGTTGAGACAACCTAGAGTTAAGCAAGAGCAAGAAGTTGCTCCCATCCTTGTGGCAGGAAAAAAAGGAGAGACTATTACATGAACCCAAGATCTGAGCTGCCTAGTAGGAGTCAGATACATGACAGAAGCTGCCTGGCAGGAGGTGGGACACAGGGGAAATGTAGCCGCTTCCCAAAGCGGGAGACGGAGACACGGTGAGAAATACCATTGCTTCTCCTCTTCTTCCTGCTCTGCTACCTCCTTCAAGATTCTTGCTGAGTCTAGCAAGAAGCCACTTGGCAAGGAAACCTGGAAAATATAGTTTACCGAAACAGAACAGAAAATGAATCTGCTTACATATAGCTCAGCAGTGGCATCAGAACATAGTGCCTATTACACAGTAGACATGTAGCAAATATTTGTTGAAAGACAAAATGACTAAAGGAGGAGTAAAAACCAGATATCCTTCTTACACACACATACATACCACACAGACACATTTCTTGCACTTATTAAAACTATGTCATCCGTGGTCATGGAACTATGTCCAGACTACATCATCCAAAGTTACCAATGGAAGTGAACAGTTTTATTCATGAGCTGTGAATGTGGCAAGGAGCTTTTACAATTGAACAAATCCCTTTTCTAGTAGACGGTGGTCCAGCATTGAGAGAGTAGGGGTAGATGATCAAAAAACACACTCAGAACAATTTGGTTGGCATCCACATTAGGGATGATAGTGATAATAGTGGCACAACAGCATCATCTACAGCCACTGAAAGCCTCATAATGTAACAAGCAACCCATTAAAGATTCCCCTAAAGATTCATTTCTTGTCGAACAGTGTTCTGCCAGTCATTCCCTCTTAGGACAAGCTGGTCTAGTATTGCTTACTACGTGGCTCTCGAGGTCAACAAAGCCAGCAGAAATCACTAATAATAACAGCCACCAGTTACTGAGAATTCACTACCTAGCAGTCACTGTGTCAAGAGCTTTTCATGCTTTAGCCCATTTAGTCCTCACTACAATTCGATGAGGTTGACACTATTTTCATTTCCATCTTACAAGAGAGGAAATTAAGCTCAGAGACTTTTTCCTACTCAAAGTCATTCAGCAGATAAATAACAGAGCTGGAATTGAACCCAAGCAATGTAACTCCAAAGCCACGTTTCATCTCTGATTCACCAGGGAAGACTGTTATCATAAGGGCAGGATTCCCTCATGTAGGCTTGGGTACATAATTTCATTCTTCAGACTACAGTATTGTGCTGACATTACACAGTAGACCAATATTCCTCACATCTGCTTGTGTGTGCCTTTGTTAGCATGTATAGTATATCACCCTGGCTTATTGACTTAGGAAAGGACTTTAGATGTTAAGTCACTCTTGATGATAGGGAAAGTTTTCCAGGAGATCTGAAGCAGAGAGTAACATCAGTTCTAAATTTGTAGTAGTATTCTGAAGTATCCCTACACAAAATAGAGAGAAGCTAGCTCTTTTGGGCACCCTTTCTCACTCCTGTGGTGATGAAAAAGGACTATGACACAGTACCATTAACACTGACCACCTGATATAAGTCCATGAAGTTCAGCAATTTTCTCTGGCAGTGTACTTAGCATCTGCCAGAGCCAAGCATTATGGGAAAGGACAGACATCCTAGAAAAGGTATCAAATGAGACTTAGATTCTGGAAGTTGTACTGGGCATTTATCCTATGTCAGCTGCTCTTTGAAAACAGTATGGGGTTTCCTCAAAAAAATTAAAAAACGGAACTGCCATTTGACCCAGTGATCCCACTTCTAGGAATATATCCTAAGAATCTTGAATTACCTATCAGGAAAAATATATGCAGCCCTATGTTCGAGCAGTGTTATTTACAATAGCTAAGATCTGAAACAGACCAAGTGCCCATCAGTAGATGAGTAGATAAAAAAGCGGTGGTACATTTATACCATGGAACACTATGCAGCTGTAAAAAAGAAGGATCTCTTACCCTTTGAGGCAGCATGGAGAGACCTGTAGAACAATATGCTAATCGAAATAAGCCAGAGCAAGATAAGTATCACATGATTTCACTTATATATCGAATCTAATGAACAAAATAAACTGACGAACAAAATAGATCCAGAGACACTGAAACACTGAAGAGACTGATGAATTTCAGAGGGAAGTGGGGTGGTGGTTGTGGGGGAGATTAACCAAAGAATTTTTATGCATATAAGCATAACCCATGGACAGACAATAATGCATAGTGTGGTGAAGGCCTGGGGAGGGAACAGGAGCAAAGTGGAGGGGGTCAATGAAGGGAAAAAAGAGGGCATCTGTAATACTTTCAATAATAAAATAAACTTTTAAAAAATAAAGAGTATCTGTGTGAACCTATAAGATATCCTAAATCCCACCAGAGTCCAGGGGGCTTCTCTTTGATACAGAAACCTCACTGCGCTATCACACTCAGCCTCCTCACCTTTCTTCAGAGGCTGCCAACAGGGCCTCCAATGAGAGGTGGGGGGAGGTACTCCCATTTTTCCTGGCTACAACTGGTGATATTAAAATCTTTAAGAACCCAAGAAAAGTCTAAATCTATTGGTTACTAGGGGTTGTTTTGTTTTTGTTTGTTTTTGTTTGTTTTTATAAGTTTTATAGAAAATTTTATTCAATATACAACATTTTTCAGCAAAAAGGCAATATATAGGAAGAGTTGGTATATACTGCTACTACAGAAACAAACAAAAAGTACTGGGAATGAATGAAAAATAAGTGTGATTTGCTGATTTTACTGCACTTAAAACTAGACACACAGTTGGCATAAGCTCCAAAATAAAATAATCATTAGGGGGTTTTGTTTGTTTTTTTGTTTGTTTTTTGTTTTTGTGGGGTGTGTGTGTGTGTGTGTGTGTGTGTGTGTGTGTGTGTGTGTGTGTTTCAGCACTTGGGAAAGGGTAGAAAAGACATGGCCCTGCATCAAGGAGCATACAATCTAGTTGGGTAGTGTTTCAGTTATACACTTCCACAATCATGTTCAATAACAAATAACTACTACATGCAAAATAAGCACCTAATGCTCCTATATGTGGGTTTGTTGAGTGGATTTGCTGATCTTGGCTGGGTTCTCTCACGTGTTTTTTCTAAACTTTTGAACCTGAGTTAGGGGCCCATCTGTGTAACTTCCAGCATTTTGTTGTCTCCCCACCATGGCACTTATGACTCAAATTGCTACATACTGTTTACTTGTCTCTTTCTTCCACTAGATTGTCTATTCCAAGAGGGGAGGCACTGCAGACCTAGAGCCCAGCAGTAAAATCAATAAATGTGTGATGAATGAAACTGCTCAGAGCCTTGGCACAAATGGCAGTGAGGAGGAAAAGGGCAGGGAAAGGGCAGCCAGCAAACCATGCATTCTCGGAGGGAATGCTTCCTCCTAAAACAGTTCCATAGGAATGGTGCAGATCAGCAGTGGTCTTGAAAGCTAAAAAGAACATGTAGGTTATGTGGATGGGATTGAAGTGCCACTGAAAGTATTTGAGAAAGAGCATGTGGGGAAGATTCAGCAGATATTCAAGAGCAGCTCTGTCCAACAGAAATAAAATGTGGTCACAAATGTGGGCCCACTTAGGTAATTTTACATGTTCTGAAAGCCACATTTTAAAAAGTAAAAAATAAACAGGTTAAATGCATTTTACTAACATATTTTAAATGGTGATGGATGGAGACTTGACTTGGGGTGGTGAACACATGACACAGTGTACATATAGATGATGTGTTGTAGAATCATGTACCAAAACATGTATAATTTTGTTCACCAGTGTCACCCCAATAAATACAATAAAGAGGGAAAAAACATATTTTATTTTTCACAATTTATCTAATATATATCATTTCAATGTGTGATCAATATATAAAAATTCATAATGAGATATGTTACATTCTTTTTTCACATCATGTCTCTGAAATCCACTGTGGATTTTACATTTAAAGCACATCTCCATTTGAACTAGTTATATTGTAACCACGGTGACTAGTTATTACTGTATTGAACAGTTCAGCTCTGGGGACAAAGAAATTTCCAGGAGTAATCCCAGATGATGATAGTGATGAAAAATGGTGACGATATTGAGAATGGAGAGAAAGATGAATGCATGATATATCCTTGGCAGAATTAGCATGTCAGTTTATCTGAGAGAGAGAGAGCCTTCCCACTTGAAATGTATATTTACACATTTGGCCTTCAATTGCACTGGAAAGGAGAACAAAATCAGTTCGCACACAAGCTGTGATTTTGTTTATATTTCTCTTCTCAAAGATAACTGTTTGTTAGTGAAATCTACCATCTTTATCTAAACCATGAAAATAGTGAAATAATTTCTGAGGCTGATTTCCCTAGTGTGGAATGCAAGATTTGTGAAATTCAAGCACACTTGGTAGAGAATTCAAGCCCATTTTTATGTACTCTGGGTCACAATCAGTTCCATTCAACAATCATTGAATGAGTTCCTACTAATTGGAAGCTTGAGCTACTGAGCAATTATCCTTTGGAGAAGAGTAAACAAAAGCATAATTTATTAATTTGCTATTTATTCTGCCAGTTATATAATTAGCTAACTATTGCAGACTCACATTGTGGTGTGTCTCAATGACATAAATGTGTGTAGATATATTTTGTTACTTTATGTTCAACTTAGAGATTATCTATTCTTTGCCCTTCCAGCTCTCATTTCTTCACTTTACAAATTAAAAAACTGAAAAAGGATGAAGGACTTGCCTAAATGTAGGCAAGGGGAGATTTAACAGGAGAAGCCTGGTTTCTTCCTCCTTCCAAGTAAGTACTTCTTCTGAGGTTCACTTGCATTTTTACATGATGCATTGAGTTTTACAGGCTTTGCTCAATTCCTTCCACTTGACATGAAAATAATTAAACAAACATTTACACATATTAGGTTATTTTTAAAGACATTTCTATGGCTCTGTATGTGTTATTAAATGAATAAAGCATTAGTTTTTAAATAATTCCCTATATTTTAAGTATATGTGTGTTTCTAGTAAAATGAATTTCAAGCGAAGACCTAAAGGCTCTTAACCAACACTAAATTTGATTTGTCCCAAAACTGTGTCTTCATATTAGCAGATAACTCTCTTACTCTTATGAGCATCTTTAACAATCTTTTTAAATTATCTGGATTGACTGTCTAGACTGTTTCAAGTTCCCTGGATAATTTCACAACTCCCTCTTTGCTCTAACAGTGTGCATGTGACCTTGAGTTAAATTAGAGAGCTTTCTTTTCTTTTAAATGCTTCATATGCACTACATACATCATTTCATATTGGATATTTTTGCTTTAAAAGTATAGAAGAAAAATTTCCTGGTAAGCAATATTAAATACCATTTAGTGAGATTATCAGGTTACATGACTGCACATTTTCCAGCCCTTTTTTTTTTCAGAAAATGAATGCATTGTTATTGAAATTTAAAGAAATTAATGCATTTTTTATCAAATCAATATGCATTTGCTATAACAAGCACACAATCCATTTTTAATTGAGTGCTGTTTTTTGAAACCAATAAGATCACTGTAGGTCAAAAACAAATATATTGAAACTTAACTAAATATATGTATATCTTTGTTGCTAATAATATGATACATCAAGAGCATCTAATAAATCACAAAGATTTGAACATTCTCTTGTTCTACTTTCCACATGACAATATGGGCAATGAGGAATCCATTCTTAGTTTAAGAATTCATAAGTTACTTTCCTCCAGGATAAACTCATCTTATGAGAAGTGTGGACCTACAAAGTGGAAACTCTTTGGGTCCAATAGGAAGTCTTCAATTTTGACACTCAGAAACCTATATTCTTATAAGATGTCAGCCTCTGAAGGTAGGGAGGTACCCAGAAGCATCCCATAACTTTCACTAATTATCTACAAGTCCACAGAAGGTCAGCGACTCCGGAAGTAATTTCAATAGCAGATTCAAAGTGAAATGGAAGCAAATCCAAGCTCTTCCCAAGATCATTCACAAGTCCAGTGAGCACCTCTTGAAATGAACTCCCATGGATTTGCTACCTGATTTCCTGTCTATTACTAACAGTATGTTTGTCAAGGTGCAGGTAAGCGCAATGAGTTAGCCATTTAAGCTTTGACCCATTGCTCTTGGTTTTCCCTTTCAGAGATTTTGTGAGCAAGTCTGTATTCACCTTGCTCAGACCCTTCATGACTTTATAGACTTCAATCATATCCCTGCCAGCCTTCATCTTTCATATTATTCTGTCCAAACTAAAGACATCTGAGGATTTGAAACATTTTGGAAGCACTTCCTTTCATTTCCAGCAAAGATGAAAATAGAGGGTTCCATTGTGCTCTCAAGGAAAAAAAGCTCCGTGTTTGGTACTTGAGGCTGTCTCAGAAAATGAGATCTTACAGAGTCTATCTCTATAGAAGATGTAAAAATGGGAAACACTTAGACCTACTAGAGACCCAATCCAAATACCTACATCCACTCTCACCTTAAAAAGACTCCTCTTGCTAGCAGCAACAGTTCTGAAGGAGGAATGCTACCCATTTCCTTCTTTTGTATGTATTGAGGGAAACCATTGCCAGAGGGAGAAAGTATACTATCACAAAATATTTTGTCTTTATCTCACACTTAGATGTTGCCGATTTCTTTGATTTAACAAATTCTATGGACTCTTTTGCATGTAAGAATATTTTTCCTAGCATGAGTTGTAAAACGCAAATGTCTCTGAGTTAATGTATCAATTATCTAGATCTCATTGTGAATTGCTTTAATCACTTTGCTTTCCTTAGTGATACTCAGATAAGATGAACACTAAAAGAACACTGAGCTACTGACTAGAAGAATGAAAATAGAAGCACAGGGCACTAGCAAAGGGCCACCAATACAAATTAGGTATTACTATCTGCATTTTAAAGTTGAGGAAACGGAGGCTTAGAGAACTTAAGGGGTTTCCCCTGGATCCAGAGCTAGTTAATGACAAAACTGGGATTAGAACCCAGGTTTTTCTCACTCTACAGCCAAGGCTTCAAACCAATATCCCTGTACCTCAAAAAGTTAAAGCTTTTCTGCTAGCCCCCAGCAGTCTAGTGCCTTACTGGCCAGAACCCTACTTTGCTAATTAGGTCCTTGAGTCAGTGATTTTTCTAGGAGGGTTTTTTTGTAATGCCACCTTACTTTCTTTGCCAATTAAGATTACCCAGCACATTATCACACTATCCTCAGCTATACATGTGTGCTCATGAAAGCCTTTGCCAGGAAATCAGTTGTCCAAAGTATTGGTTCCAGACCTTCCAATGACTGGCTGTATGTCTTTGTGTCACCCACAGGAACACTAGGGGCACAGCCATGCCAATGAGATGAGAGGATTGGAGCCCTCCTGACATCAAAATTCATCATCTGTTTGCAGTCTTCTGTCAATTTGATGCATTTCAAACCTCTTCCTAAGTATTAAAACTCAGTGTATATTTAGCAGGTACTAGAGGAGGTGGAGAATAAGAGTAGAGGATTTGGCCCTCCAGGGGTGGGCAAACTTTTTGACTCAAGGGCCACAATGGGTTCTTAAACTGGACCGGAGGGCCGGAACAAAAGCATGGATGGAGTGTTTGTGTGAACTAATACATGTTAACACTGCAGCTGGTGAAGGAGCGGAGGGGAGAGCAAGAGAACCCTCCGCTCTTTCGGCTCCGCGGGCCGGATAAAACAGCCAAACGGCTGCTGTGGATAGAGCGTTGACCTGCGGACCAAAAGGTCCCGGGTTTGATTCCAGTCAAGGGCACGTACCTTGGTTGCAGGCTCCTCCTCTGGCCCAGGCCCAGGTCCAGGCTCATGAAGGAGTTAACAAATCGATGTGTTTCTCTCACATAGATATTTCTCTCTGTCTTTCCCTCTCTCTTCCACTCTCCCTAGAATCAATGGAAAAAATATCCTCAGATGAGGATTAACAACAAAAAGAATAGAGGGTCTGTTACAGTTCCACTCTTCCCCCTGCCACACACAACACAATGTTGGGGATAATATAACTATTGTTTCTTCATGTGAATACTCCACAACATTAACTTTGAGGCTTGGTTTGTGTTTAATTCCCTTTGCGAACTGGATTCCATACTGTCACCAAGAGCAAAGTATTTTTTCACTCACCATCAACTGAGTACAGAATATGTGCCAGGAACTCTAGGAATAAACTTGAATATTGACATATGAATTGGGCCCTGTGGGAACTCAAAGTGTAGAGGAGGGGCCAGATAATTAATTACCATAGCTAGCTAACTTTTACTAAGCACCCAATATATGCCAGGCAGTGTTCCAAGCATTTGACATGGATTATCTCATTTAATCCTAATGTAAGCCCTAGGAGGTAGATATGATATTCTTATTTGACAGATGAAGAAACTGAGCCTAAGGGCATTAGTGAACTTACCTAAAGTCACACAGATGATAAATGCTAGAGTTGGGATAGGACTTTAGGGTTTATGGTTTAGCTTATATATTTGGCCTACCTGCTATGTTATTTTCTTATAGTATTTATAGTAAAAGTTGAGATAAAAGTCTCTGTGGGAAGCTGTGGGAACTGCTATAAAAAACAAAACCCCTACTAGGACTTCAAAAATTTCTAGAAAAATATTTCTTGGTTTTGATGCCATTGATTTTTTTCTTTGGAGAGGATCTTTTCCCCAGTATTGATTGTCAAGTACATTTGAATTAAATACTATTTATTTTTCATGATATTAATATTAAGTTAAAAAAATTTAATTTCATTCAAGGAAAGGGGATTTGGGAAAACGCAAATGCATTGGAAATTATTTATTCAGGCTATGTGTTATATTTTTATTTATTTTTTGTTAATCCTTACCCGAGGATATTTCTTCCATTGATTTTCAGAGAGAGTGGAAAGGAGGGGGAGAGACAGAGAGAGAAACATCAATGTGAGAGAGGCACATAGACTGGCTGCCTCCTGCCTGAACCCCGACCAGGGCCAAGGATCAAGCCTGCAATTGAGGTACATGCCCTTGAGTGGAATTAAACCTGTGGATCCTTCAGTCCCAGGGCCAACACTCTAACCACTGAGCGAAATTGGCTAGGGCTGGTTATGTGTTTTAATTCGACACAAATTTTAAAATGATTAGGACTGGTTATCATGAACATAAATTCTAAGTGCAGAGCTATGGAGCAAAGAATAAATTTACTGTTCTCGTGTGTCTTGTTTAGCAAACCAGCAAAAGGTGTTTCTTTTTAGAGCTGATTAAAGCTTAATTGTACTTCAATTTAAAAAAATAAATTTTAAATAATGGCTTTGTTTAAAAAACAAACAAACAAACAAGAGATAATAACTTTCCCCAAAACACCAACCCAAGATTCTGTCAACACTGAAGTTCCTTTTTGACACTGGGGCCAGCCTCATCTGACTGATTTCTGTTATTTTTCTAAAGCACAGGTCTCAATTCCAACTCCATCTTCTTTCATTGTTATATTATGTTGATTAATTCAAAGATGAAGTTCAGGATGGAGAGTAAACTAGATTTGTCTGTGGGATACATTTGGGGGGGGGGGGTGGTAATTGAAGAGCCAGAACTTCATTGACTGTTATTGTCTCCCTGTGATACTTACTGAGAACAGCCAGTGGTATAACCTCTGGGAAATGGTGAGGTTCTAGAGAGCCTTCTTACCATAAGGAAGGTGGCAAGGAAGCCAAAGTAAACCTCACTTTTAGGCTCACACCATATGCGATTATGACAAATTCATCTTCTCTATCACCAACTCCCATCTCCTAATGCACCCCTAAGGCAGAGTTGTGAGCCAGACCCAGCCTTGAAAACAATTCTTAAGTCATTAGGCACCATCTATAGATTAAAGCCTAGAGACATGGGCTAGCTGGGACTTGGTGGTACCAAGCAGCAGTGGATAAGGACTTTGAGACTTATTCACCTCACTTTCTCTTTTCCACCTAAACGCTGGGCCATCTTCACATCCACAAACCCCTAAAGACAGATTTTACTTACATACCTTTTACCTACTTACCTCCAGAAAATTGTTTATTTTTCAGGATGATTCCCTATGGGTAACTGACTAGGAAATTCTGTGCCTTAAAATGTCACTGAATGCTTCCTCATTTTTGCCTAATGCCTAATGTTTTGCGTGCTCCAAAATGCCTTTAAGGTCCTTTGCCAAACAAATATTTTTATATTATCCTTCTAATCACTGCACTGTTTTGTTTTTTTAATTTATTTCGTTTTAGTCCAGCCAAAAAACTGAGGACTGAATAAAACCATCCCTTGATGTCACTTTCAATTTCAAAGTTTCATTATCCCATAAGAATTTTTACTAGACGTATTGGGGCCAACAAAGAAAAGGAACTATAAAAGTGAAACAGTATTGGCTCAGGTTTAACACAAAGAAGGAATTCCTAAAGATCTGAATAAATTAAAACTAGGACTTTGTGTAATCCCTTTCTATGGTGGACTTGGAGAGTAAACTCATTCTGCCTTTGAGGATAGAAGATTGAACCTGATTATATCTTGAGCTTTTTCCTATACAAAGACAATTTTATTTATACCTTAAATCAGTGTTTCTCAAAATGAGCTCAGGGACCATCACTTCAGAATTACTTACAATGTTCACAAATATTAAGGTTCCTAGGCCTCACCGTGGAATATATATTTTTAACAAACCCATCTACTTATATAAAAACCATGGGTGGTGTTCATCATATACAGACAAACAGCGACTGAGTGGAAGGAAGTCAGTCCTACAGGGGTTGTCTTGGCAACGGCTGCACCCTCCCCCAAGCTGTTTCCCAGAGCTGTTTCCTGTAAGGGCAGAGTTTGAGGCAGGAACCCGCCCTGGGAGTGTGGAGGCAGATCTTTCTAAAGTGTGCACCTGAGTGGGTGAACCTGAGTGGGGCAGCTGAAAGGCTTAGAAAAGACAGACAAGAGAATGAAAGCCAGGTCTCGGTGGGACGCTGCTTCTCTGAGAGACAGCAACCACGCCCACAGCCATGCCTTTAGTTTACAGCAGATGCTACGAGGCAAAGTAAGGGCGTGACCAAGATGTTTACAAACATTCTCCTGGGTTTCAATCCTACTCAACTACATGCACCTGAACTCTATCAAGCCTACATCACTCAGGCACGTGGGGCCACGTCTTTAGACCATAGGTTCAAGCTTACAACTACCGCTGTTGGCTATAATTGTGCTGGGACTTGCACATGGCAATGAGAGGACTGTGCCCTCTCATCAGTCCAAGGCTTGAACCTGTCCAAAACACTGTAGCAGCTCCCCACAATAAAGTTTTAATTCTGTTTCTTTGTTACTAATGTTGTGGCCCCACCCCATAACAAAGAAACAAAGGAAAATTTCCCCATCAAATTTCTGAATAGTATTACTCCTTCGGGAATGCCGTGTCATAAATTAAAATTGAAAGTGAGTGCAATCATCATGCTATTGGGAAATCTCAATAGTAAATGGGGTCTTTGTAATGGTACCAGATTTATTATCAAAAGATTATGACCTAACATTATCGAAGCTGAAGTATTAACAGGATCTGCAGAGGGAGAGGCTGTTCTGACTCCAAGAATTAATTTGTCCCCATCTGACACTGGCCTCCCATTTAAATTGATTTGATGACGGTTTCCCGTGATGCCAGCATTTGTGATGACTATTAATAAATCATAAGGACAAACTCTAGACAGAGTAGGCAAGTTCCTACCTGAACCCATTTTTGCACATGATCAGTTATATGTTGCTTTCTCTTGAGTTTGAAAAGCATGTGATGTTACAGTTAAAGTTCTAAGTACTGCCCTAGCTGGTTCAGCTCACTGGATAGAGTGTCGGCCTGGGGACTGAAGGGTCCCGGGTTCGATTCCAGTCAAGGTCATGTATCTTGGTTGCAGGCACATCCCCAGTGGGGAGTGTGCAGGAGGCAGCTGATCGATGCTTCTCTCTCATTGATGTTTCTAACTCTCTATCCCTCTTCCTTCCTCTCTGTAAAAAATCAATAAAATTATTTTTAAAAAATTTTTTTTAAAAAAAGTTCTAAGTACTTCATCACAAGGGAAATTAGTCAAGCACTCTGAAAGTGGTTTCACTCTTAATGTGGTGTACAGGGAGATATTAGAATAAGTTTAATCACTTTATCAGTCATTGTTTGCATCACTGTTGTTTTTATATCATGTTTTTGTTGCTTCCATGTTTTTGTCATTTTCATGTTTTTGTCATTTTTATATCATGTCTCTGTTGTTGTTATATCCTTTTGTTACTGTTTATTTATTAATATATTTATATATTATTTTCATATACATTTTACTAATTTCCTTTCATCTCTCACACTTCTATTATAGAGAAAGGGCAAATAGCAATATTAAAATATCTCTGCTAATTAATTCCCTTTTTAAAAAATATATATTTTATTGATTTTTTACAGAGAGGAAGGGGGAGAGATAGAGAGTTAGAAACATCGATGAGAGAGAAACATCGATCAGCTGCCTCCTGCACACTCCCCACTGGGGATGTGCCCGCAACCAAGGTACATGCCCTTGACCAGAATCGAACCCAGGACCCTTGAGTCTACAGGCCGATGCTCTATCCACTGAGCCAAACTGGTTAGGGCAATTAATTCCCTTTTAACATGCATGAATTTCGTGCACCTGGCTACTAGTAGTTAATATTTATGTACCACTGAATTGAGAGACTTCAAATGAATATTGCTGAGTATATCTAAATAGATACAATGAGGTATGTAGGTGGAAATCTTAGCTCCTCAAAATTGACCCCTTTTGTCAATACCAAATCACAATGCTAAAGGTCACTGAAAAAGGAAAGTGTCAAATAAAAACCCCTTAATCTTTTCATCTGCTGAAGCACTAAATTATTTATTAAAAACTTACCCTTGGATGTTTAAGTGCTAAAAAGCCTCAGTTTCTTCTGGTCTAACCCTCTCTCTTTACAGAAGAGGGAACTGGCTAGAAAGGTTACAGCTCACCCAAAGTCAGTCAGCTAAGAGGGTCAATGGAAGGCTTAAAAGGAACCTCTTGGCTTGTGTTTCAGGACTCATTCTACTTCGCAAGGTGAATTTCTGTCTATAGGGACCATTTCCACAATGTGTGCTTGGAAAACTGTTCTTGGATTTGTTTTCATGAGTAAAATTTATTTTTATAAACTTTAAAGATGAGCAAGTCACAAAATGTACCAATCAGTATTACAACTCAAATTTTATAAAAATTTTACCAAGTTCATATTTTAGCACCCAGAATGAGGGTAGAAACAATTATATTTTAAATAGAATAATCAATAAATCAACCAACTGATACAAAGAAAATACACATACACCTATGGCATCTAGGACAATTTTTTTTAATTTAAATTCTTTATTGTTTAATAAGACAATTCTTAGAGGCATTTCTAGCAGAGTTATTGAATATTCTAGAAGTAGAGTTTCCTGTCACTCTGCTCATATATTGTATCTAATATTCATATATTCATTCATTTAACCGATATGTGTTGAGTGCCAGCTGTGTGCCAGTTACTATGTCATTCTAAAGGAGTTATATATTTTGCCGAAATTGGATTCCAGGGTCAGCACTTGAAACAAGAATTATATAGAATCAAAATTATCCTTGGAAAAAATCCATAAGGAAGATTTATAACCCCATTTTCTTTCAGTTCTTTCTCTGATTGAGCACCAGATGAAGTTGTTAGCTTGCTTTTAGCAACCATGTCGTATGACAATTAAGTCTCATTAAACATTTGGATCACCCTTGGTGCAGGGAAATACTCAGTGTGAGAAGCACATAAGAACTGAGATCAACCCAGGGAACAAGTTGGTTCACATCTCCATCTCTTGCTCATTTATTAGGTGGAATGGCAAGCAGAATCACCCATCCATTTAAATTATTTCTCTCTCTCTCTTTTCCCCCTGAAGATAGAGTTGAATTCAAGTAATTTAAATCCAGGTATGTTAGGACCTCTTGCCATTTGACATAATCTGTTCTCATTTTCCATTATCTGATATAATTTGCATGCTATTTTCTTAAATTGGCTCATATGCACTCACTTCAGGAAAAACCATGAGACTTTTTGTTTAAGAAAAGAGAAGCCTCAGTTTCAAATTTTCTAGTACCAGTATCTTCAGTCTGCCCAGTGTTTTACTATCTTCTTGATCTTGATCCCTAAGCTTCCCTGTGGCAACCCAAACAGCTGTTGACTCATAGAAGGGGTCGTGTGTTCTCTGACTTTAAGACTGCTGACCCCTTTTCACAGTGCTCTCTGAGCTGCGAGGCCAACAGTGGATCCCAACTTCTTCCGGCTTTAATAATATTTGCTTTTTACTATGGCCCCATTCGCCACATGAGCCCCAAATCCTGGAACAACTCCAGATAGCATATTTGGACCAGTAAAAAGTTTGGTTACACTTCTACAGTTTATTCTGTCAAACTGCCTAAGCTCTGAGGAGAGAGGAAGAAATTGCTTCCAGAAACTGTTCAATTCAGAGCCCATTTGTCAACCCAATGGAACAAAGGATACCATGTGCCACTGAATTATGGGGATCCTTGTCCATTAAAAATAGGATTGACAGCAACAGCTTATTTCACAGGATCCTCTAACTGGAGGTCATTAAAGCCAATGACTTCTTGATTGGCTCTGAATTAGGAATCAAAAGATGAAAGACTGCACATTTCCCATCACTAATCTTATGAGCCACTCAACCTAAATCCTGGGCTTTATTGTCAAGCAGCATACCACAACGACATGGAGCAGCATAGCAAACCCCTAATCAGATCAAGCTCACCCAAGCTGTATAGTACAACAGCTTCTGGATTAGTAACTTCCAGGCTAGTGACTACAAGACATGAAGAACTAACATCTCTCTAGCTTTGGAAAATCTGCAAGCATCATGCTACCAAGGGAAATAGTAATGGAACAGCTGGCAAGCCCTGAGACCTGGGACTCGGTCGTACTTTTGCTTTTATTCCCCGGTTCTCATTATGTTTCCTGCCCCCATCCTTTTCAATAAACGTATCTTAATGAAAGATTTTAAGGGGGGAAAAAGTTACTGGAAACATGTAAAGAAATATTCTTTAATACATAAGTGGCAATTAAAATGTGAGCATGCCCTGAGGGCAGAAAATGGATACCTCTGTTAGGAATTGCAAAGCTAATAAATACAGCAATATAAATATACCATTAAATTGCACTGTAACCAACAAACAGAACATATGAATTATTGAGCCAAACTTTAGGACCTGACTGCAGAAAAGGCCAAAAGCAAACAAAAAAGGTTCCAATTAATTGAGCAAGTAATAGGATCCAGGAGGGTAAAAGGTGTAAAAGTGAAACAGCCGAGGCATTAAAGTACAGAATCTCAAGAGAAGCAGCTGAAGTGGAGAGAAGAAGCAGAAGAGGTTCTCCTGGTAAAAGCATACCTCGTGGCTGAAATCTCAGCATCGATGCCAGTTTGAAGATAGAATATGTTTCCTAGAACCACAGCTGTGGAAACACAAATGGAATTTTCTTTTGAATATAATATACTAGAGGCCCAGTGCACAAAAATTTGTGCACTCGGGGGGGGAGGGGGGGAGTCCCCCAGCCTGGCCTGTGCCCTCTCGCAGTCTGGGACCCCTCGGGAGATAACGACCTGCTGGCTTAGGCCTGCTCCCGGGTGGCAGAGGGCAGGCCCAATCCCTAGGTGCAGCCCCTGGTCAGGTTCAGAGCAGGGCTGATTGGGGAGTTGGAGCACCGCCCCCTGTCATGCACAGAGCAGGGCAGATCGGGAGGTTGCGATGCCACCCTCAGTCACGCTCAGGGTAGGGCCGATTGGGGGGTTGGGGCACCGCCCCCTGTCACATTCAAGGCAGGGTCGATGGGGAGGTTTTGGCGCCACCCCCTGTCACGCACAGAGCAGGGCCAATCAGGGGGTTGGGGCGCCGCCACTGTCACACTCAGGGCAGGGCCGATGGGGAGGTTATGGCTCTACCCCATCACACACAGAGCAGGGCCCGTGGAGGGGGGGTTGGGGCACCACCCTCTATCACCCACAGAGCAGGGCCAATCAGGGGGTTGGGGTGCCGCCACTCTCACACTCAGGGCAGGGCCGATGGGGAGGTTATGGCTCTACCCCGTCACACACAGAGCAGGGCCCATGGGGGGGGGGGTTGGGGCGCCACACCCTGTCACACACAGAGCCGCAGGGCGATCAGGGGGTTTGGGCGCTGCCCCCTGTCACGCTGATCCCGGTGCTGGGAGGCCTCACAGCTCTGCTGATCCTGGTGCAGGAGGCGTATTACCCTTTTACTATATAGGATAGAGTCCTGGTGCACTGGTGGGGGCTGGCTGGTTTGCCCTGAAGGGTGTCCTGGATCAGGGTGGGGGTCCCCACTGGGGTGCCTGGCCAGCCGGGGTGAGGGGATGATGGCTGTTTGCAGCTGGTCACACACCCTTCAGAGTGGGGGTCTCCACTGGGATGCTTGGCCAGTCTGGGTGAGGGGCTGAGGGCTGTTTTCAGGCTGGCGGGTGACTGAAGCTCCCAACTGCTCCTTTTTTTCTTTTTTTTTATTCTGGGCCAGCTTTAGCTCTGGCTCCAGCTCTGAGGCCTCTGCTGCTGAAATCAGGTATCTGGTTTGTTTGGGTTCTATAATCGAAACACTGTATCAGCTCCAGCTCTGAGATCCCGGCGGGCTGAAAGCAGGTTTCTGGGGTTTTGTTTAGCTTCTATATTTGTAACAATGTTTCAAACTGCAAGCTCAGAGGCCAGCAAGGCAGGCGGGGAACGTTGGTTTCCTCCGTCACTGAAGCAAGCAAGCCTCATGTTAGTTTCAAGCTGCCTGGCTGCCGGCTGCCATCTTGGCTGGCAGTTAATTTGCATATCGCCCTGATTAGCCAAGGGGAAGGGTAGCGGATGTACGCTAATTACCATGTTTCTCTTTTATTAGATAGGATAGCATTGTCTATGTACTTTCCATAAAAGTCTACCAGGGGCTTCCACTTTTGGCCACATAAAGTATCAAGAACCTTATTTACCCTACCTTCTTGAATAACTTTAAATAATCAAACTAAACATCTGAAATAATAGTTTCAGACACTGGACAACAGGAAACACAGGACAGTGATCCCTAAATGAAAGGAGACAAACCTCAAGCTCCTCCTTTTGCTGCCTAGACATAGTTTCTAGGCTGCAGCAAAGAGAGGAAACTCAAGCAGAGGCAGGCTTTCTCCCTGAGTTGAGGAGGTAAGAGTTGATTATTTAAGAGGGGACACCAAAGTTGCTACAATTCACAGCACTCAGTACCAGAATGGGGAGAGCTGCACAGAGACCGTGCCCAGGACACAGACAGAGGGTTCCTTTGGGTCTTCATCCAAATGCTGACCAGCACATGTGTGTGAGGAACCTATGAGGCTGAGTAAGGACCGCTGAAAAGAAGCAGTGGCCTAGAAACAGTTCCATTTCCCCCTGCCAGCACCAGAGTGGCAAAACCTCAAAAATCAGGGCATTAGGTACAGTACTTATAGGCTTAGTAGTAAGAAAAAATTATTCCTAAAGGTTTCACTGCTCCCACCTAACAAAATTTAAAAAATAAGCCTACAAACTGTTTCCAAGTAACTTAAATGGGTCCAGAAGGAAGTTCAAGAATATTTAAGAGAATTCAAAAAAATTTCCTGCATCCAACATGATAAAATTTGCATCCAATAAACAATCACCATGCATGCAAGGAAGTACAATGAGGAGAAAAAAAAAACAATTAAGAGACATAGATTCAGAAATGACAGAGATGATAAGACAAGTGGACAAATATATTAAAACATCTACACTAATAAAAGAGAAGCCTGCAAATTGATGTCACTCCGCTACGCCCACCAGCCAATCAGATGAGTAGGCAAATTAACTCAACAAAGATGGCAGGTGCGGAGCAAAGATTGAAGACAACGTAGAAGGAAGCCAAGCGCTGCAAAAGGGAGCGAAGCTGCAGAGAAGCAAGCGGGGCGGCAGAGACTGGAGGGAAGCAAGTGGGGCGGCAGAGGCAGGAGGGGGGCAAGCGAGGCAGCGGAGGTGGGAGCGAAGCCTGCCTCAGCGGGTTTCAATCCCTTCTCTGCTTCGCTCCGGCCGCAGGAAGCCCTATTCTTGCAGGAATCTTCCTGCAACAGGCCTCTAGTATACTATAATTATCCAAGAAGGTAAAGCAGGTTTCTCAACCTTGGTCTACTGATATTTGGGACCAGGTAATTCTGTGTTGTGGGGGCTGTTCTGTACATTATAGCATGTTTAGCCTGACCTATACCCACTAGACTCCAGCAACAGTCCCCCACCCTCCTGTAGCAACAAAAAATATCTTCAGAGATTTTCATGGCTCCTGAGAGGCAAAATCACCTCCAGTGGAGAACAACTAGGGTAGAGAAAAGCATGAGCAACTTAAGGAGAGACCCGGGTAATACTGAAGAGACCCATTTAAAATTTCTATAGATAAAAACTACATTTACTAAACCAAACAGCAGATTAGACACTGCAGAAAAAAAAATTAGTGAACCAGATCTAAAGCAATAGGAACTCTCCAAAATGAAACACAGAGTCTACCATGTTGAATAGTGATGAACTGTAGTAGATGTTCCGTGAATGGAGTTAGGAATATCGGCTAGAGAGCTATTGCAGCACACCTGTCTACTGAAAGAGGAAGGCAGGGTGAAAATAATAGTGATGGTAGGAAAGTAATGTAGTTACTACCAATAACACTAATATAGCAGTAAGGGTTCTACCTAACATTGAGTCTTTTATACTAGACTAGAGGCCCCATGCACAAAATTTGTGCACTGGGGGGGGGGGGTGTCCCTCAGCCTGGCCTGCACCCTCTCGCAGTCCAGGAGCCCTCAGGGAATGTCCCATAGCTTAGGCCCACTGTGGGCCTAAGCTGTCAGTCGGACATCCTTAGTGCTGCTGCAGAAGCAGGAGAGGCTCCCGCCACCACCCCTGCGCTCACCAGCCGAGAGCCCGGTTTCTGGCTGAGCAGCGCTCCCCCTGGGGGAGCACACTGACCACTGAGCATCTGCCCCCTGGTGGTCAGTGCACGTCATAGTGACCATTCGTTCCACTGTTTGGTTGATTTGCATATCAGCATTTTAATGATTTTTATTTTTTTAGATATATTTTATTGACTTTTTTACAGAGTGGAAAGGAGAAAGATAGAGAGTTAGAAACATCAATGAGAGAGAAACATTGATCAGCTGCCTCCTGCACACACCCTACTGGGGATGTGCCTGCAACCAAGGTACATGCCCTTGACCAGAATCGAATCTGGGACCCTTTAGTCTGCAGGCTGACACTCTATCCACTGAGCCAAACTGGTTAGGGCATATTTGTGCCTTGCCAGCATGACCAAGGGTGATCCTGAGTGGGGGGGTGAAAGGAGTAAGGAAAGACAGACAAGAGAATAATAGCTGGGTCTTGGTGGGACGCTGACTCCCTGATGAGGAGACAATGACAGCGCCCACAAGCCGTGTCTTTATTTTATAGCAGATGCCACAAGGCAAAGTAGGGGCGTGATCACATTGTTTACAGCATTCTCATGAGTTTCAACCTCACTCAACTACATGCACTCGAACTCTATCACAAGGCATGTGGGGCTATGTGTTCGGACCATAGGTTCAAACTTACAAACACAGCCATTGGCTATGATTGTGCTGGGAGGGCCCTGCCCTCCAGCTGGGACTTGCATGTGGCAATGAGAGGACCCTGTTCTTTCATTAGTCTGAGGCTTAAACCTGGCCAAAACATAGTAATCCGCGCCCCACACATATTAGCATTTTATTATATACTAGAGGCCTGGTGCATGACATTCATGCACTGGGGAGGGGAGGTCCCTCAGCCCAGCCTGCTCCCTCTCGCAGTCTGGGACCCCTCGGGGATATCTGTTGTGGATGTCTGGGAGTGGGCCTAAGCCAGTAGGCAGACATCCCCCAAGGGGTCCTTAGTGCTGCTGTGGAGGCGGGAGAGGCTCCCACCACACTCCAGCTGTGAGCCTAGCTTCTGGCTGAGCAGCGCTCCCCCTGTGGGAGTGCACTGACCACCAGGGGGCAGCTCCTGCATTGAGCATCTGCCCCCTGGTGGTCAGTATGCATCATAATGACCGGTCATTCTGCTGTTCGGTCAATTTGCATATTAGGGTTTTATCATATAGGAGGATATTTAGCTAAGCACTTTATATGTATTTTTTCCTTTAATATTTACAAAAAAATCCTAAGAGGTAGGATTCCTTTTACAGATACGGAAGCTGAATTTCAGACAGTTTAAATAAAAGTAAAGATCATAAGATCACACAGCTGCTAATGGCAAAGGATAAATTTTATTTTACTGTAGAGCCTGCACTTTTAACCATTGGGCTTCCAGATACAAAAAATGATTGGTTGAAAGGAAGACATTTGAGAGATATTTTGAAGAATAATCAAAGTGAAATATGTGGCCAACTTTGAGGTACAAGAAAGAAAATACAGCAAATGGGAAGGACATTATCCAAGAAACAGCAGAAGGGTCAAAAATATAAATAAAGCTGTATATATGTACCACCCAAGAGCTTGAGCTATGGCTATGAAATATAATCTCTTCCATACACAGATGCACTCACACACTCTCTTTTATTTGGTAAAATAAATACAGACCTAGAGATTTTGCTTTCCTTCCTTACGTTTGTAGAGTGTTTTAAATGACGGCTTAGTTTTCCAAGCCAGTTAGAGACTATGCCAAGATGGAAGCTCTACTTGTCATGCTCTTTCTACTCCAAACCCTGCTTCTGCTGAATAAATATGTAAACATGCCTATCCCATGCCTAGCACATGGCAGAGTCTTAATAATATTAGCTGTTTCTATGACAACCAATTAAGCCATTCAAAACGACTTATACATATAGACACAGCATAACTGCATGGGGGCAAATCCACTTTGAAACTGTCTCAGCCTTTTCTTCATAGAATAATCTTATTTACTATCACATGATAAAGCCAAGTCACAGTGACTGGGGAAAGAATAGATGTTTTTAGAGTTATTTCCTGTTATACTAGTATAGTGTGTTCTTAAAACCCTCTCGGGTGCCTGCCACCTGAGCAGAATGGGAAGAAAATAACCATCTTCAAATAAACAGCATTACCCATGTTTACAATACTCTCCACGGTTAGGACCAGCTGATGAAGGCAGCCAGTCTGAATGTACAATTATAGGAGCATGACAGAATCCAGGTGAGCCATTCTGCACAGGACTCTGTATTATTCAGATCCCATATTCGCCCCAACCCCAAAGGCTGGTCTTAATCGCTTTATCACCACACTCTGCTCACACAATTGGTGAGCCTCGTTACAAATAGCTTTCTCTGGCTGAAACTGCTGTCCCCAGAAACATGTGAACTGGTTTGCCTTCAAATAGCCTCCCCATCGCCCTTGGCACCAACATTTTCTAATGTTTATGTTTTGAGAGGAGAACATTGGAGAAGCTCTCGGTCACACACGGAGGTGCCTTTTTGCTCTGGCGGTTCACGAGATCTTCAGTTTTATTTAATGGCTTAACTGCTTCATAATTGTTCATATTCAGCTGCTCCTAAGCCTGAATGATCTCAGCTTTTAATGTGCCTTGTCTAATTTCTAGCCACATCAATCTATACAAATAGCTCATCACTGCTCTGAAATGCTAATGCTTGTCACATATTTCAATCGCCTCTATAAGAACTTGTTCCTCTGTTCATAAATCTTATTAACATTGCAGGACCTTTATTTTCTTGTCCAGTGGTTCAAATATATATATATACATATATATTTCCTATCTAATAAAGAGGGAATATGCTAATTGACCCTCATATCGTCACAAAGATGGCGGCATCCACAGCCAATAAGGAGGGACTATGCTAATTGACTGCCATGCCCTCAAAGATGGCGGCACCCACAGCCACAAGATGGCAGTGCCCAGTCCCCTCAGCCCCCCAGCTGCCCAGGGCTTGCCCGAGGTGCAGGCAAGCCTTGGATGGCAGCTACCCAGCCGCCCAGGGCTGCCCGAGGCTCAGGAAACCAGGGCCGGCCAAGGCTTGTACTGCTGGCAGTGGCAGCAGCAGAGGTGTGATGGGGGCGTCACCTTCCCCTGATCACCAGGTCGCCTCCCACTCCTAAGGGCTCCTGGACTGTGAGAGGGGGCAGGCTGGGCTGAGGGAACCCCCTCCAGTGCATGAATTTTCATGTACCGGGCCTCTAGTGTACACACACACACACAAACAAACACACACACACACACACACACACACACACACACACACACACTGAGTGGCCAAATTATTATGACCACCTGACATTTGTAGGCAAATTAGCCATACACTGCATCGTATGGGATATGGAAGCCGAAGGCCTGTTTGAACACCTTTTCTGTCTGCAGTTACCAAGATAAAACGTCTCCAATTCACACAGGAACACAAAGACTGGATAGTCAAGCATTGAAAAAAAGTCATGTGGTCTGATGAATCACATTTCCAGTTGCATCATGCAGATGGCAGGGTGAGAATTTGGGGGAAACAGCATGAAAGCATGCACCCCACATGCATGAGTACAGCCCTTCAAGCTGATGGGGCAGTGTTATGGTTTGGGGCATGTTTTTCCGGCATGATTTGGGCCCTTTAATTCATGTGGAACAATGTCTGAATATCATAAAATACCTAAGTATCATTGCTGATCAAGTTCACCCTATCATGTTGATGGTGTATCCCAATGGAGATGGCTTCTTCCAACAAGACAGTGTGCCCTGCCACGGTGCTCGTACTGTGCAGGAGTGGTTTCAAGAACATGAGGGAGACTTTATCTTGCTTAGGTGGCCCCCACAATCACCAGATCTCAATCCAATGGAGCATTTGTGGGACGAAGTTAAAAGAGCCATCAGGCAGCTGGTTCTGCAACCATCAAATCTCACAGACCTGGACAGTGCTATTCATCAGGCATGGTGTCAGATTCCTCGCATCACCTTTCAACATCTCGTGGAGTCAATGCCAAGAAGAATCACTGCAGTATTGAAGGCAAAAGGTGGCCCAACAAAGTACTGATGGGGTGGTCATAATAATCTGGCCTTTCAGTGTAAATCTGCCTAATATGCAAATTGACCAAATGGCAGAATGACCAGTGGAACAACTGGTCACTATGACGTGCACTGACCATCAGGGGGCAGACGCTTGATGCAGGAGCTGCCCACAGGCCCTGACCAGGGATGGCAGAGGGGGGCAGGGCAGCACCAGGCCAGTCAAGGTGGGTACAAGCAGGGGCTCCAATCACCCTGCTGGTTGCCCCACAGATCAGCCCTGATCATCAACCAGGCCTAGGGACCCTACCCCTGCATGAATTTCATGCACCAGGCCTCTAGTATGTATATATATCCTAATTTTCTCCAAGGGTGGAATTGTTTTGGAATATAAAATAAAAAAAGAAGTGACCCTTTGCACTAAATCTACATAACACTACTTGTAGTCATTTGTAGCATTTTACAGCTTCTACCTTCCTTTCATGGCTATTTGTATGTTTCTCTTACCTCCTCTTCTTGTTTGTAAACACCTTGGGATAAACCAAGGAGATAAAGAACAATGTGGGCAGGAGAGTGGAAGCCAGCTAGAAATCAGTGGTCAGAGGCCCCTCTGGGATGTCCTCTGAGTGGAGAGCTGGAATATGGGAATGTTTAGCCACAGTGGAGACTGGTTGACACTGCCACTTTCAGTGGGAGAACAGCAAGCTGGTCACCATTACATGGTGATGCTATTTCATCAGAATACTAATGTATTCAGTAAGGTAAGTGATGACATCATCAGAAAGGGGTGGGGCAATAACAAGGAAACTTTTCTAGAGACACCTCAGTGAGCTTGAAGTAAGAACTCCACTGGGAAATTCCCCAAATCAGGGCAAATTGACTTTGAAGTGGAGATCCACAAAGGTCCCCTAAGCAGCTGATAAAGTATTTCTCTAATTTATCAGTGAGTATGCTGATGTATTAGTCTTACCAACCACATTGAGAGCAACTCCAAGGTAGAAACCCTCTTTCTCAAATGTCACTTCTGTGTCTTTGTTATTTACCCACTAAAACATAAGCTCGGAGGATTCTGAGATCCTGTTGGTCTTGTTCACAATGCCATACCCAGCCCTGAAAGAGAGCACATAGTAGTCACTCAACTAAAGAAATGAGCAGTACCAACTGGTATCAGTGTGAACTTAAACTGATTGCCAACTAGACTGTATGGCCCTTGTGCCTAAAGAGGAGCCTTTATAATGAACTTAAAGAGTTAGTGCCTATTTTGAAGACCAATAAAATGCTCTATAATAAATGAGTACAGTGGGGCCTTGAATTACGAGTTTAATTCGTTCTAAGACTGAGCTTATTAAGGAGCTCGTTAACTCAAATTATTCTATCAACTCAATGCAAAAAATCAGCCGAGAGACAGCTGGTATCTCAAAAAACTCATTAGTTGGGACACTCGTAAGTCAAGGCCCCACTGTATTACAATATTCTGTAGGCTATAATTGCTGGATGTGGCAGACCTGACTAGCACACCGTATCTGCTCCTCTCCTAACTCCATGCACCTGGAAACTTGGCCCCAAGGAGGAAGCAAAAATTAGTGGCCACAGAAATCCTCTCTCAGGTGCTGGTGCACTTTCTATTGGGTGTAGGAAGAACTACCAGCTGGCTCACATCTCCCAGCTCTCCTCGTCCTCACACCTTCTTCTACGTTGAGGACATACAGAGTTTCTATCTCTTTTCAGAAACCTCATAGCACATACCACCACAGGTTGAACATGTAGTGTTTGTTTTAATGCCTACATGTAAATATCCACTTTCCTTAGACCCAGTGTCACTACCTTCAAGGTCACAGGACTATTTCAATATCTACCAGAACTCATCATTACCCAAGCATTATAAAATCATTTACAGATCATGGTCTCTCTGAGAGCTGAAAAATAAGGTACTTGTCCTAATTTGTAACTGCATTGACTGGGCCTTCCACAAGTGTTCCTATAAAAGAACTATTCTTTCTTCCTCCTCAAGTACTTATTACCCTTAATAACACCTGTTATGACTGAGGCCTTTAGCAAAAAGAATGTAAACTTAAATTGTATGTTGTTAGTTATAATTTGCCTGCTGGGAAAAATGTTGCCTAAGTAATAAATATGTTTTATTAATAGAAAACTAGGTCAGAATTTTCTTTTTTAAGTCCACTCTCCAACTACTTTTCTCCTCTTTCCCTAATGTGTGTGACTTTCCAAGAGCTGCAGGTGTCCCCAGGAGTAATTGTAGCAGCTGGGGCAGCGTTCTTGTTACAAGACCAACCCTAGGACCAACACCTGTGTTCTGGCATCCCTTTCTGCCACAATTTACCTCCATTTAGCCTCTCTCCCCTTTCATGAATGTTGTTGTATGGCATCATATCCGATAAACTCACTCACACTCAACATCAGAGGTACTGGGGGCTTAGGGTGTCACCTCACTCAGGAGTATTGGTGTTTCATGAGAAAGTGTGGGAAGGGAAGAGCAGTATTTAAAACAAAGAAATAAATCCCTAATGGTGGAATTTCAAGTTTTTTCCATCTACCTGTAAGATCCAAATATGTGCAGATATGAGGCATTCATTTTCATCATCTATGTATTCAATCAGTCACCAAATATTTATTACGGGCTTATTATATATGTGCCAATCATTGAGCAAGGTGCTAAAGATGTTATAATTTGACAGACCTAGTCCCTGGCCTCACTGAGCTTATAATTCACAATTTGCTTAATGTGGGTACACATAGAACCCTGAACCCTGATTCAACATTTTGGGCAAAGACACTTTACTTCTTTTCAGGCCCCCAAACTCCCAGCTAAAAAGCATTACCTAGTTCTGATTTCTGTCAGGTCTTTCCTATCACTTCAGCCTCCGTGGAAGAAAAGATGGGCCCTGGGCGATCCCCCCAGGTCTGTCTTTTGCTTCAACAGTGTTTGGATAGAACAGACCCAGGGACATCCCTTCTTCCAGCCTCCGACCACCCTCCAACGTCTTTTCCAGATATCACCTTCGGGACCCCCTCAGCCATCCTCAGCCTCTGAGACCAGCCAATATCGTTTTTCAACCTTCACTTTTTATTGCTGAGCAACCATGACCTCCCATATTCGTCAGATTATTCTACGGAGGTGGAGGCTGCTGACACCCACCTGGCCAGCCTGCATCTGCGGG
Source organism: Myotis daubentonii (assembly GCF_963259705.1). Classification (NCBI taxonomy): domain Eukaryota; kingdom Metazoa; phylum Chordata; class Mammalia; order Chiroptera; family Vespertilionidae; genus Myotis; species Myotis daubentonii. The sequence goes on along the minus strand of NC_081846.1, from coordinate 66,151,328 downwards.
CTGCACACACCTACCTCTCTCTGGGCTTCTATTTTGACTGCGATGATGTGGCTTTGGAGGACGTGGGCCACTTCTTATGCAAGCTGGCCCAGGAGAAGCTCAAGGGCACGGAGCATCTCTTAAAGAAGCAAAACCAGTGCAGTAGCTGCATTTTCTTCCAGGACGTGCTGAAACCGTCTCAGGATGAGTGGTTAAAACTCAGGGCACCATGGAAGCCGCCATGGCCTTGGAGAGGAACCTGAACCAGGCCCTTGTGGAGCTGCAGGCCCGGGGTTCTACCCGCGCAGACCCTCAGCTCTGTGACTTCCTGGAAAACCACTTCCTGGGAGAGGAGGTGAAACTCATCATGAAGATGGGTGACACCTGACACCTCCACAGGCTGCTGGCCCCGAGGCCAGGCTGGGCGATGCTTTGAAAGGCTCACCCTCAAACACAGCCTGGAGCCCTTGGAGCCCAGAGGCCTTTGAGGGGCCCCTCTGCATTCCCCTGGTGTTTGGCTTTTGCCTGAGCCTCTCTGACACCACTAGCCATTCTTTTAACCTCTCTGGAGCCCTCTCCCATGCATTGGACCAAATGGAAAAATAAAGCTTTTTGCAGCAAAAAGAAAAGAAAAGATGATCTGCCAAAGCTTTCTATACTTTTTTTTCTGACAGCCTTCAAGGTCAATTTCAAACTTAGAAACTGGGGAGACTCCTTGACTGGTTTCTGTGGCAGAAGCATCAGCTTTCTCAAAGAGGACTGGTGCTCAGCACTTTAGGAAGCGAGACACCTCCCTTTGCCAGCAGCTCCTCCACAGATAAGACGAACAGACGAACTGACCCAGAGCTCGAGAGAACTCGGGCAATACCAACCGTCTAGAAATGCAGCTCGTATCAGTCAGCATTAGGATAATTGCATCAGATGTTTATATTCAGTCTCCATTCCGATGGTCAGTGTCTTTGCCTTATCCCTGAATATATCCCTTTTAATCGTTTCTCTTTAGCTGTCTTATAGATTCTTTCTTTTTTTACTCAAATCACTAATTTTTTTTTTCTCAGCCTTATCAATTTAAACATGGATAGTGTATCTGATCCCATCCGGCAGAAGATAGGGGGAAAAAATAGATAATTTTTCCATTGAAAACCAAAGTTTGCCATCAAAATATGGTGAAATTTATTAAAGGGAAATGACAGGCAGGAGACACATTTCCATGTGATCTGAAGCCTCCAGGTAAAATTTCAGTGGCTGTACAGGAGCATTATGGATGAGTGGTGAAAAGTACATTGAACCAAAGTTGTGGATGTAGAGAAGGAGAAGGATGACATTTTGGGGCAAACACCATCCGTAAATTTGAGAACGGCTGATTTAAATTAGTAGGCTGCATAGAAACTTATTTCTGGAGACAATTTGCAGGGCTGCTCTAGCAGGCTTTGAAGAGCAGACCAGGAATTAGAGATACATTTAAAAACTGTTTGATCTATATATAGGAAAAAGAAGCTATATAAAGGAAAAGGAAGTAAAATCCTCAGCTGGTTCTATAGGAAGCAGCATAGTCTCTAGTAACTTTTTGCATGTGGAGCCATGCTGTAGCTACTTTAAAATAACTAAGATTAATAGGTATCTAAACTATATTATATATCTTTAGAAGGCTACCAATAAATAGTTATTAGGATATTTGAGGGATAAATTTAGACAGGTATACAAATCTTAATGATGACTAAAAAAAATGCTGGTTAAATAAAAACTGTTGACAATAATAATCCAGACCTTAAGTTTTATTCTGGATTTAAGCAAAAAAAAAAAAAAAAAAGATTCACAACTAAATTTGACCTATAACGTTGGTCTCCACATCTCTGTTTTAAGTGGCATCACCTATCTTCTGCCTTAAACTTTTATGATTACTGAAAGTGTACAATCTTCTTTTGCTACTATCTCCAACTTCTTTCTTGCAAGGAGACAAACAGGTTATATTCCTTGCATAATATAACCTGTACATACACATCTCCTTTCCACACAACTGCCCTTCCCAGCCATACTTAAGAGGCCGGTCCTTGGAAATGGTACCTTTTTATTGCTTTGACCATATATGTTCTCAGAAATCATAGTAATTTCTTCTTTTTTTCTTTTTTCAAAATAGAGCTATTGGTCAATAGTCCTTGCTCGTGAAATTTTCCTATCTCCATGATCCAGAATATTCTACTCAAGTTACCCCATCAGCCTAAATTCTACCCATACTTCAAGGTTCCCTTCAAGTTCTACTTCATCCATACATTTTTCCTGATCCATTGAAACTACATAAACACTTCATCCTCTCTAAGCCACATGGCCCTCATGGTAAGGACAACACTGTCAATAAAGAGTGTGACTTTATTTGGAAACAGGGTTTTCCAGATATAATTAGTTAAGATGAGATCATACTGGATTAGGGTGGGCCCCAGTCCAATGACTCATGTCCTCATAAGGAGAGAGACACAGAGACACAAATACACAGAGGGAAGACAGCCATGAGAAAATAGAGGCAATGTTATGCTGCCACAAGCCAAAGAATGCCAAGGATTGCCAGCAACCATCAGAAGCTATAAGAAGCAAAGGAGGGATTCTTCGCTAGAGCCTTTGGAGGGAGGATGGCTCTGTTGACACTTCGATTTGAGACTTCTAACCTCCAGAACAGTTAGAATAAATTTCTATTGGTTTAAGCTACCTGGTTTGGGGTAATTTATTACAGCAACTCTAGGAAACTGATAGATGGGACATGTCTTATACTTGTGTTTCAGATCACACAAAGTTTCAGGTTTATGGCTGGTGATTAATTATCAACAGGAAGATACTTTATGGTCACTGTGAAAGTCAGGGCAGCGATAACTGAGAGCTGGCCGTTAAGTGGAGACCACTCTAAGACATTTGTAAAACACAAGAACCCTGCCAGTGATTTCCCAGTACCAAGTATGGATTCAAGTCCAAGAGGTGGACAAGTCCAGTGATATTTGTGGATTTGTTATTGGGAGGGTGATTACTACATTAAATATATTTTCTACCCAAAAGCATTTTCTCTCACCTGCATGCTATTGATGTACTCCTCTCTTAAATAGGAGCTATAGGATTATAAGCAAAGGCAAAGATTCTTTTAAGAACCACTTTGCTCTGAGCCTTTGATATTGCTAATTTTATCATTAACTTCCACAACCATCTATAGTTTTTAAATATCCGATATTTATTTGATCATGGATTATTTTAGGTTGAATAATATCTTGAGTTATACATTGTGGGAAGCTGACGTAATTAATTACCCTTGCCTCTGTCTTGAGATTCTTTGGACTGAAAATAACAAAACAAAAAAAAAATTATTCTGAGTGGCTTAAACAGTAAGAATTATTATTTCATATAACAAGAAATTCTTCATCCGGAGTCTCTAAGGATGGATAATTCAGCCATTCGGTGATGTCATTAGGCCCCATGAACTTTAGTCTCTTCTCTTTGCCTTTCTCAGGGCATGTGGTCCCCTCATGACTACAGCACCACCAGCTATCAAAACCATATATGCCAATGTCTATCAGGAAAATAAAGTATTCTTTTCCCCCATGTATAACTTTTAGTCAGAGAAGCAAATCTTTCCCAGAAGCCTCCTGTCCAATTTTTTTCACAGCTCACTGGACAAAATTATGCCACACTTCCTTACTTAACCCAACCATTGGTAAGGGGAATTTGGCCACCATAGTTGGCTTAAATCACTCATGACCATGATTCATCCTCTACGACTGGAAAGGTAGCCCCCCAGCATAAATGAGTCCCTCTCTTGTGTAGAGGAGAAAACTCAACAAAACTGTGGTTCTGTTTGTGTGGCAGATGCTGTTGGCTGGTCCTTCAAGAGCCACTGCTTCCCTACCAACAGAACCATCATTTTGTGCAGAACAATGATGTTTTCAGCCCCTTTGTGTTTGGGTCATGATTAGCTAAGCCATTCCTAGCAATCCTATTCATTTCTTCCAGATGCTAGCTTTCCCAGACCCCTGTATTATAAGTGACAAATGACATATTTCAGGTAAATGAGCTATGAGTGCAAGTCTTCTGAGGCCTTTTGACTATTCATATATCTATATCTACCTGTCTATGTGTCTGTCTATCAATCCGTCAATCAAGAGAGAGAGAGAATTAGCTTAAGTCACTTCTTTCCTATCGACCCCCAATCCCACTTCTTAATTCTGCCTTTAAATATGGCCATGTTGTGAAGGAATTGTGGCAGCCACCTGTGGCCCTGAGGTAACCAGCACAAGAGCCAAATACTAACACAATGTTAATGACTAGACAGAAGATGAAAAAGCCTGGCTTTCTTAAGTCATCACTGAGCCATAGAATCCACCCTGAATATTTATTCTCTGAACACTCTTTACATAACACGTATTTATCAGGCTGAACATCCACAGAATGCAGAAAGCAAGACTCTAGAACACCAAGTTCCACAGTGAGCATACTATTGCAGCTGAGTCCCATAACCCCCACCCAATCAAGAAAAAGAAAGAAAAGGAATATCGTTTGGGGGAACAGTATGTCAAAGACAGCCAAAAAATCACTGACACCCAGCCAGTGTGGCTCAGTGGTTGAGTGTCAACCTATAAACCAAGAGGTCATGGTTCAATGCCTAATCAGAGCACATGCCCAGGTTGTGGGCTTGATCCCCAATGTAGGATGTGTAGGAGGCTGCTGATCGACTTTTTCTCATCATTGATGTTTTTACCTCTCTCTCCCTCTCCTGCTCCGAAATCAATAAAAATCACCCACAAAGGCAGATTTTCCTGGCACTTTGGCTCATCCTGCACAGTTTAGAGCAGTGATGGAGAACCTATGACACGCGTGTCAGAGGTGACACGCGAACTCATTTTTTTTGGTTGATTTTTCTTTGTTAAATGGCATTTAAATATATAAAATAAATATCAAAAATATAAGTCTTTGTTTTACTATGGTTGCAAATATCAAAAAATTTCTATACGTGACACAGCACCAGAGTTAAGTTAGGGTTTTTCAAAATGCTGACACGCCGAGCTCAAAAGGTTTGCCATCACTGGTGTAGAGGTTCATTGGAGAGATACTCAGAGGTCTCCTGCACTCCCAGTATTATGGGAAGGGGGCATGCAGACTGTTTGGGGGAAAGTCTTTTCTGCTGTGAACAGGCAGGTGGAGATCCATGGAGAGTATGGATGCATGGAAGGGAAAACAAGGTGTTTCCCTTCAGTGATTCCCACCATAACTATGTTAATCAGATTTTATCTGCATGAACCTGTGCGGAGGGAGAAGCGGCCCATCCAGGATCGTGGACACTGGTTCTGTATCACCCACCTACCCTGACCCCCAGGATGGTCCCTGGGGCAAACCACTTTTTGGGGCAAATCTATTCATTCCCTCTCCCTAAACTCCCTTCAAATCCCCTACTCATTTGTGACCAGTTTTGTAATTTACAGGCAAAGCACTGACCTTTGAAAGTATGCTTGGGAAAGGGGAACTGAAAATGTCACTAATGCAAGGAGATGAGCTGGCGGAGCAAGCACAGGCTTGGTGCCACACAAGCACCAAAGAGGAACTTAGCAAGCACCCCAAATCAGCCCACTCACCCTCCTCAAATGACAACCATACCTTCATTCTAGCCAGTTGTACAAAAACAATATATTATGCCTTTATCATACACCCCTATCATGTGTCATGTAAGCTTAAAACCCTTTCATTTATTTGTGTATTACATTATCCCAAGAAATATACATATGATTCATGGCTTCTGAAATTTAAAAATCTGAGTTCAGGTCAAATGAAGGAGAAGAAGAGGAAGAATCAGGAATGAAGAATAACAAGAAGAAAAATAGAGGAATTTTCTACTTACAGGTCTTCCTATGGATTTTCTCATTCCATGCCCTTTCCTGTGCAGGCAAGGAACACAGAAATTAAGTTTTGTGCCAGCGTAAAATTTCATATTTCTGCAATTCTTTTCCAGAGCTTGTCTCAAGGGACTCATTGTTTTAATTTCAACACTAATTTGTCAGACTGAAGGGTGGGAGAATTTTAATCATAATATATTTGCATGGAAGCACATCGAGAACTTGTCATAAAAATATACATTCTTTGAAATACATAAAAACGTTGCTTTTGACATTTTCTAGCGCTTTGATTATATATAAGTGATATCAGTCTCATAATAAACCCATGGATTTAAGAGGGCCCCTCAAGCATCACTATGCCTTCTCTCACGGGGCTTTCCAACAAGGAGATAAATAAAACTGACAAATACTGAGCCAAAAATATCATCTGAAAGTACTGGGTTTTTTGTAAGGGAGATTTCTGTTTTATTTGATTACTGAAGAATAATGGGCCCAGATCAATCACCCTGCACCCTCAAGGAGGGGTACAGGTAGGGGGCGGTGGGAAGGCAGCGGGAAGGTCCCAGTGATACTCTAAGCTACTGCTTCAGGCACTTCCTTTGGCTCTCCTTTCAGAACTTCCTTCCCAAACTGTTGGTTCTCACTGGTTTCCATCCTGCACCCCATGGTCATGCCATTGGTTTCCATCTCCACTCAGGTTCTACAGATGGAAATTTCACTTTGGACTGAACTTCAGGTCTTCATCTGGGTAAGTTTTTGGAGCTCCCTTGACTCTGCTCAGCTTTTAACAGTGAGTGAGCCAGCCAAGTCCACCTACTCAATGCCTCTTGGCTCCTCAGGTCAAGTCCTTTGAACTCAGAGGGGAATCTAACATTAGCAAAAATGAGTTCTGTCAGCTCTGCCTTGAATGGTAAGCAAAGGGAAACAAATGGAGAATGAACGTAGGTTTGGTTTTGATATATGGTCAACAGACCTAATTTATAAATATCCTACATCGTACCTGGAAATGGCACTGTCCTAGGAGTGTGAAGACCTCTAAATAGCTACATGGCCCTGATCAAAATAGCTAAATTTTTCTGAAGTCTGTCATCAAAAGATCTGGAACACCCACTCCCTGAAGTCCTTTCCAGATCTAAAATTCCATGATTGGTGAAATGAGTGGACCAGAAAGCACAAGTTTATAAACTTCCTAGTGATTTTTCTTAACACAAGAAGCTGAGGGAACCCAGGAGAAGGCACCGAACAAGCAAAATCTGGATGCCTCAGCTCTCTTCTGTTCTCACAGCCCTCTCCAAGAGAAAGCAACCAAGATTGATTTGGTTTTAGGCAGGCTATTTAGCAACCCAGGAGATACCCACGCTGCTTATTTACAGGATTCCTAACCCCAGCCATTTCCCCAGTTCAGTGAATGTTAAATCATGATGTGGAAGGTAGGCATACAGGATTGTAATCTGATTCTTTTCAAGTTCCAGAGGCCTTGGTTGAAAAAAAACAAAACATATTACAAATTTGCATTCTATTTGGATATTAAGTTTTAAAAAGCCTAAATTTAAAGTATGTACAATAAAATAAACACTCCTCTAGGCCAGATTCAAACACAGCACAAAATACATATTTTATCTTAATTTAATCACATTCACAATGGGAAAAGAAACATACAAATGTCCAGACTCACTGTGCTAAGGTAAGGAAGGCATCCAGGACATAAAACTTGTCCTTGACAAATTTAGTCTTCCATTTCCCTTACTTGCACATCAAATTTCTGCAGCTCTCCAACCAGTTTTCATTTCCCAGAAGTCTTATTCTTAGCTAGACTGTCAACTAGTCTCTACAGATAATAGCTTTTAGCTGATATTGGTGCAGGGTGTTTCTTTTCCCAGGTGTATTTGCATATATAAGTGAAAGCTTTGAATTATTCGTTAAGGAACTAATTATAATATTGGGGTGGGAATAGTAGGCTGGAAAAATAAGAAAATGTTTTGGTGGAAAATTCTCAATTGGCCAGATTTCCTTGTCAAAGTCCAAGGGAAAGAGAATTGAAAACAGATATCAAGGTATTTATCCAAGAATAGTCACCTGGGAGACTTTTAGATTTCTTTTAGTTGCAAATGATAAAAACACAATTGAAATCAGCTAGAGTAAATATGGGACTTCACTGGCTCATGATATTCAAGAAAGAAAAGAACAGTAAGATATGGGAAGAGAGGAGATGCTACTTCACCTTTGAAATGATTGAAATCAGGGACTCCTGCACACTGGGCCTTTACTCCGTTCCTTATTCCTGGCCCTCTGTCTTTCTACTTCATCCTCTCCCCTTGCAGAATGGTTTTCTTCAAATGAGAAGATACATAACCTTTGAAAGTTGCTAAGTTTTAGATCTTACAGACTTAACCCCTAGAAAGAGGCTGCCTTCAAGCTCTCTCTGGGCCCTAGTCCACCCAAGAAAAATACTCATTAGCCCGGCTTAAATCAGCACTTGGACCAGTCAACTAGGGCCAGAGCAGGGGGCTGCTGGGATTGGCCGTTTCCAGGGGAGACCTGTCAGTGAAGGCCTGGGAATGGAGACATGGAAGTATACTCAGATGTTTGTCCCTGTATCAACAATGAGAATGAGGGAAAGGGGAGAAGGCAGTTTTTAACAAAGAGATCCTAGCAGGCAATAGCGTTGTGCTACTTAAAGCCCCAGTGTCTCACATTCACAGAAAATCCTCACTCCTTCAAAGCAAAACACCACATGACTTCAGCTCCCAGGGGACTGTGAAGAACAGATAGCCTTCTTGGGTTAAATTGTTGAAATATGGAGGCAACAGTAAGACAATATCCAGGGGACACCCACCTGAACAGGAGAAAAGGACTGAGCAGACATTACACCAATGTCCCCTGGTCCACACCTACCAGACAGTCTGGGGCAGTGGTCGGCAAACTGCGGCTCTTTGGCCCCTTGAGTGTGGCTCTTCCACAAAATACCATGTGTGCGCGCGCACATACAGTGCGACTGAAACTTCGTGGCCCATGCGCAGAAGTTGGTATTTTGTGGAAGAGCCACACTCAAGGGGCCAAAGAGCTGCATGTGGCTCGCGAGCCGCAGTTGGCCGACCACTGGAATTTCAGAAATAGTTCAGGGTGGTGGCAGGGGGAGCTTTGCTAGAGACTGGAGTTGCTGCAATAGCAGTGAGGTGCTAGAGGTAGTCAGATAAAAATGAAATAAAAATGGATGCTTTCGGTATAGGACACAGTGGCAGGGGACTTCATGCTGGTGCTCCGGAGCTAGACGCCTGTGTTAAACTCTTGCTCCACCACTTCCTACCGGTGGGATCTTGGGCAAGTGGCTCGGGCATCTCATCTGTAAAATGGGCAAAAACAACAGGACTTACTTCACAAGAGTGTTTTGAGGATTAAATTAATATATGTGAAAGCACTTTTAAAATTTTATTTCCCAGACAGATTTAGACAGGGACCTTCTAGAAACGGAAACATTCCAGATCCAATTAATCTCTAGTGGTAAAATTGCAGACATTAATAGGCTATTTCAGCACAAAGAGTTGTGCCTAATACTTCAGTCTATCCACCATGTACACACCTACTCACCCCAATTTTGGATTCGCTGTATCAGGCAGAAAGGGGTTGTTTCTCATTCTGATTCTCTTCTTACCATACCTCTAAGGGTCTGGTCTCAAGTAGATTTTTGATAACTTAGGAATCCTTAGACACAGGCCTTGAAGACACTCCCACCACCACTAGTTTATATCCCCTCCTCATTGGTTCTAGTTTCTAAAACCTGGAATTTCAGAATTTCTAAGAATTACTGATTAGGGGTGGGGGAGGAAGGGAGATAAGCCCCGAGAGGATTGAGGAATATCACACAATGTCCCATTGAAGGAGATAGGAAATGAAAGAGAAGAGTGTCCTTCTGTGTAGCTGGTGCAATGGCCCAGGCTGTCTTGGAGACTAAAGATAACACCCAGCTGCCCTCCAAGACAAGGTCAAGGCAAACAAATTTATCCTTGACTACCTACCATGCTTCTGCAATAATAGGGAGGCAGAAGACAGCTAGGTTAATCCAGGGCACCGAAGATCAAAGAGAGCAACATGCAGGTCAGCTGCACTACCTCTTTCTGATGTCAGGGATGTCGTCAGCTCAGATACAACATGGAAAAGTACACTCCTTTGAACTGTTGACTGAGAATAACCATTGGTTGTGAGTGCAGTCAGTGTTTTTCTCTTTCACTCTTAAAAGGAAGTTGCTAAACTTGTTACTGGAAAGAGTCAGATTCCTTAGATTGTTCCATATGCCCAAATCTGACAGCTACACTGGCACACTTGGATTCTCCATTTCAGAAATGTGTGTGGAGACGCAACTGAGCGACTTCCATGTCACATCCTGTTCTCTCAATCCAGCTTTTGACATTTGCAGAGGACTCTTCCAAGGGAATAAACTAAGTGCAGATAGACTCCGTCTTCTCCCTTTAAGCCGCCTCTGCCTTTAACATATTCTTCATCAAAGATGCACTAGAAAACACTGTCTAGTGCGTAGAGAGGTGTAATTTTTCAGTTTCTCACTGAGACGCAGGTTGGCAAATAGGTTAATTTTATCTTCACAGATTGCAAGGTGTGTGAATGGAAGAGCTATATCAAGAACAAAATAGAGCTGAGGAGAAAGAGCTGCTCTGAACCACCAAATTGTTTTACCCCTGAGGTCAAAGAGGGCATCAGGGATTGTTGCATTAACTACTGAAACAGCACACATTTGAGAAACTTCGACAACATGTGCCCCTTTGGTTCTTATCAGGAATAGAGAAAGGTGTGGAACATGCAAGGAAGAAAGGGAAATGCAAATTTTCCATAGATAATCATTATAGCTAACACTGATTAAGTGCCTACTGCAGGCCAGGCACCAGAGTAGAAACATAATACACATGATATCATTTAATCCTTACCTTAATCCTGAGAAAGGGACAATCTCAGTCTCCTTTTGTGGATGGAGAAGTGAGGGCACAGAGAAGTTAAATAATGGCTTGAAATCACATAGCTGATATGTGGTGGCAGTGAGATTTGCTCCTACATTTGTCTATCTTCAGAGCCCATACCCCATTTCTCTATCCAGGCTCCTGCCATAAACCAGGGAAAAGAAAAGATCATTTGCTGTGGACCCTCAGTTGCCTGGGGCCTTTTACCGTTTGTGGATTACCCAACCTCTCACCACTTTCTTCCAGTGGTAACAACTTGTTAGATTTTAATCTAGATTGATCACATTTGTTAGATCTTCCTTCAAAAGAGCAAGCACGCAGGGGCCACAGGCAGGGGAAAGAGGAAAAACAAAATGATTGATTTGACACACCTGGTACCAAACCCATGGAGGAAGTCACTAAAACCAATGGGCAGAACAAGATTTAGGGATTACTTGCATGTTTCAGTTATCAAAAGTATTCACTGTTCCTAATAAATCTACATCATCAAGTTGGCTCCAAAGCAGTTTTGTTTGCTTTGCCCTTTTACCCACCTAATTAACCTACACAAAGACTTCACCTCTGATTTTAGATAAACAAAGTCATTCTGTATGAAACACAACTGGTTCTGCAAGTCACACAGCAGCACGGCCCCACCCTGAAATCAAATACAATTTAAGGCCGGTAATGAACAAGGTCATTAAGTCATTTTAAGGCCTCTTACTCCTACTGCCTACCCAACCAGGGCGTGTTTACTCATTTTCACATGCAGGAAAGGTCCAAAGAAGGATATCATGCTCCTCCTAATAATGAATGGATCTTAAAAGGTGTAGCTTCAATACAAGTTATTTAAATTCATACTTATGTCATTCGCTGGGTGTAGACCCAGAACTCAGTGATGGAAGATACACACACACACACACACACACACACACACACAAATGCTTTCAATGATGATATATTGAATTAAGTAAAGCTTTGTTAAACACTTTGTTAAAAAACTGACTTTAGGCCTTTAGGAGATTAAATCACTGCCTTGGAGAATGAAGGCAGAAGGCTATTCCTATTTTATTTGGAGGCAAAGCAGACGGAGCCGGGGCAGCATGGAATGTGGAAGTTCTGTAACCTTGTACATTAAAATAAACATTTCTCCTGGATGAAGTTATCTGAATGCTTCAGGGGTTAAAAAAAAAGAGCTCCCTTTTAAGTCTTTTTGGCAAAATTCATTCCATGAATAAGATATGCCTATTCCTACAGTTCACAACAGCCACTGATGGATAAATGGAGACTGGCAGAAACTGCTGGCTGCTCACTAAAACCCATGTTCTCCACTTCGTCCTGCACGGGCTGACTAGATTCCACAACTTCCTCTGCAGTTAGATGTGGCCATGTGCCCAGTGGAATGTGGGCAAAAGTGATGCATGCCCCTTCCATGCGCCATAGGAGCCTCCAGGCTTGCTCCTCTATGTCCTTGCCAACTACCAGCTGGCACTCAGAAGCCACATGTTGAAGGTGACATAGCCTTCATCGGCCTGGGCTCCTAAATGACTTCATGAAAGAGGGCCATCCTTCTGGCTGGTTCACTTCCCCACTACCATCATGTGAGCAAGAAATAAACTTCTATTGTGTCTTAAACATACTATATTTTATAGTCTAGTCTAGTCTCATGGCAGTTAGCCTACCTAACTAATACAGACACATTCTCCAGGCAAAAATCAACTCCAAACTTGTTAAAATCGTTTCAGTTTTGATTAACCTCCTGGGTATTACTCAGTAAAAGCATTAACCATCTACATAGATAAGTTCCTGTTGTTATTCACCTAGAACAGTGGTTCTCAGCCTTCCTAATGCCATGACCCTTTATTACAGTTCTTCATGTTGTGGTGACCCCCAACCATAAAATTATTTTCGTTGCTACTTCATAACTGTAATTTTGCTACTCTGTTATGAATCGTAGTGTAAATATCTGATATGCAGGATGTATTTAGGCAACCCCTGTGAAAGGGTCGTTTGACCCCCAAAGGGGTCATGACCCACAGGTTGAGAACCGCTGATCTAGAAACACAGCCCATAGACTAGCTTGACTGCACATCAACATCTATAAATCAGGACATCTGCCCTAGAGATGTTTTCCTTAAGACTCATTTTGAAATAAATGTTGGTTTTCTCTGCCCGGGGAGCCTTGACATACACAAAGCACCTATCCTAATTCACAGGTTAAGTGGTTCTAATGAAGCCTCCATCTCGGCCTATCTGGAGAGTGACTACCTATCTCTTTGAAGAGGGCCCCAGGAAACTCACAGGTGTATTTCTGGTATGCTTTATAGTAATTCTGTGTATAAGATTTTGTAACTTAAGTTACGCCCATTATGAATCAATTCCCATCTCAATTGAAGGCATAAAAAGAATTTGCAGTGTTTTGAACAAAGTGAGAACTAACTAGAAGACAATGTGCATAAAGTATGATAAGGTAAATGCTTTTTTAGAAATCAATTTTCCATACAATTACTCTGAAGTATTTTTAGAAGATGGTTTCAAAAATCATTTTTATTTTTTTAATGTCTTTATTGATTTTAGAGAGAGGAAGGGAAAGGGGTAGAGAGGTTGAAACATCCAAGAGAGAGAAACATCATCTGCTGCCTCCTGCATGCCCCCTACCGGGTATCAAGCTTGAAACCCGACATGTGCCCTGACTGGGTTTTGAACCAGTGACTTCTTGGTTCATGGGTGGACCCTCAACCACTGAGCAACACTAGCTGGGCTCAAAAAACATTTTTAAATGATCTTTTAAATTTGCATAAACAGTATTTGTAAATTATCTATTGAAGTACACAAATTATTTTTTCACATACGAAAACACCAACACCCCTCTTCCTTATTCTTCCCTCCCCATTACTAAAGAACAAGTGTTTTTGAAGAAGTTATTTGATTCTTTCACTTCTGACTTCACAGATTGCTGGAAAATGAGATCAGAACAGGGACCAGAGAAGAGGCCAGTCCTAGAAATTGGGAAGGGAGATTCGAAGGAAAATGGAAAAGATGTGAGGGGAAGAAGAGAAGATTTAATCTTAAAAACAGTGGAAAGAAATTGCCACGCTCAGACAACCAGGAAACATGCAGTTGGAGGGGGAAGCTGAGTGTGTGGAGTAGATAGTTGTGCAGTGACTGAAGGGGAGGATGTGTCGGTGGACAATCCCCCCACAGGCTGCTTGAAGCAGCTCAGTAATGTGACCAGTACATGCAGCTTTCATTGACCTGGGAATTATAAACTCAGAGTACATTTACCTCTAATGTTCAACTCACAACAGTACTCCCTACAGATGAAGTTCTTAGCCTTCTTGTCCAACACCTGCAAAGTGCTTCCCCCACATTATTTGTGAAACCTCTGAACGAGTGAGCTCTCTGTGCTGAAAAACAATGCTAGTCATCATTTGGTGTCTTCCATGGGTGATGTCCACTAGCCCACTTGAAGAAGCCTCTTGGTTACCTAATGAGGTCACCAACCAGCTCCCAGGTGCAACGCTGGGGGGTGATGGACAAGGTAAGAGGAAAAAGTCAAAAGAATGACCTGGGGCTGGACATCTACCTGCCTTCTCATCCAAATTCAGCTCCTGTTAATCACTGGCCAAGTTAAATAACTTTTTGGTGATACGTTCTCTCCGCACGTCAGTTCTTCCTCTGTTTCCTCTAATCTTGATTTCTTTGTAAACATGTCTTGAAGGCAAAGGAATCTGATCTCAAAATGGATTCCTGTTTTGGTTTGTGAGGTCTGCCAGTAATTTGTACCATCTAAGGACATCAGAAGCAGCTATTTTGACCATAACCAGATGGCTGCAGCTTCCCAAATTATCTGTATCTTCAGTGTAACATTTTTTCCCATTTGTTTCATGGAACTTTTTGTGAGTCTATTGGTATCTTTTACTTCAGCAATGAAAATTCCCCCAACGAACATCTCTTCAGCCTTCCTCTCAGTTGTTTCCTAATAGTTATAAATTGAATGATCTGTTCAAATTTATCATGCTGCAAAGAAACATCAGTAACTTCCTGGTAGCTCATGCTAGTATATGTACAGAAAAATTAGTCTGTCCAAGTCTCGGTGTCTCAAAAGATCCTCCCTACCCCAGCTCCCTGAAAAACCAGCCTCAACAAAAGAAAGGAAGGAAGGAAGGAAGGAAGGAAGGAAGGAAGGAAGGAAGGAAGGAAGGAAGGAAGAAAGAAAGAAAGAAAGAAAGAAAGAAAGAAAGAAAGAAAGAAAGAAAGAAAGAAAGAAAGAAAGAAAGAAAGAAAGTTTTAAAAATAATATGTATAGTGTGTGCATAAAGTTTTGTATATTATGTAAGAGATATATATGTGTGTGTATACATAAATATAAACTTTAGGGAAATAAGGTTATACAAAAGTCTAAATTTCAATCAAAATTGGGAAGAAAATGAAAACAAGACCCTAAACTCTGGTAATTGGACTTTACTTGGAATAATTAGCAATAATTTAAATGGAAGCAATGGAAAAGCTATAATTAGCATCATCGAACTGAAACTCACTATAAAATTATACAATCTCAATCTCTCTCTCTCTCTCTCTCTCTCTCTCTCTCTCTCGTTTCTCTTTACAAAGACAGCAAACTTTATCCTCATCTATTCCTCACATGGGACAAGGGTAGGAGATGGTGACTGAGAAGTCTACACAAGACCAACAAAACTATCTTTTGTAACCATCCCGGTCCTTCAACTGGATCTTTGTGCAGGCTGGTGTTACTCTGGCAACACATTGGTAAATAATGCCTCCCTCAATGTAGCCTGCCCTTGTAAAGGCTTCAACGGGCAGTTAAGGAGAAAACCAGAAGAAAGGGGAAGATGGCTTTAAGGTAAGGTGGAGGGCTAACCTGAAGGATGTTATTATATTAGCAGAGAGGCTTGTAGGATTTTTCTGCACTGATTTATATTATACTCGTCTTAAGTATGTGGGAAAAGATCACCAACATGGGTTAATAGACTGATTTGAGGAGTGGCTCAAGGTCATTTCTTAAACCTCTCTGAGACTTTATTTGTTCCAAATGTAAATTCAGAAGAACAATTCTGTGGATCTGAACAGCACAAGTGTTTTCTGAGAAAACCCAGGAGTCACAGGGAAGGGCCCATTGATGGAGAAATTTTAAACACAGGCTGACAAGAGTGGTCTAGATCCAGGTGTAAGTAAGAAATTGTAATAGATTCTTCAATAGGAAAGTTACATGACAAAAATACTGTTTAACAAGCTTAATCAGGTACAATATTTAGGATGAATATTTACATCTAGACCAGTGGTTCTCAACCTTGGCTGCACATTAGAATCATCTGGGAATCTTTTTAAAATCCTGATTTCTGGGCCTCATCCTCCAGAAATTCTGTTTCTTTGTTATGGGGTGGGGCCACAACATTAGTAACAAAGAAACAGAATTTCCGGAGGATGAGGCCCAGAAATCAGGATTTTAAAAAGATTCCCAGGTGATTCTAATGTGCAGCCAAGGTTGAGAACCACTGATCTAGACAGAGGCAAGGAGCATGAACCACACACAATTATTTCTTGAAAATCGAGGAACATGACTACAGCCTGAAATAGAAAATAAAGAAGAAAATTTGAATGTGAAGACAAAAACTAACACATTATAACACTGATTCCACGAGGGTAATGGAAAGAGGAAATTCAACTCTGCCCCCAGTTTTGAATCTGGAAGGTGGAAAAAATGACTTTGCACCTTTATCTGCTATCATGTAAGGAGAGCCATCGCACTTTAAAATGATAAAAAATTATGTGATTGCTTAATTATAAAATGAGAGCTCAAGACAGATTGTTCATTGTAATCTACTTGTAGTGGCCACGTGAGTTCTTCACTAGAAAGTGGGGCTAAACTAAGGTTTGAGAAGTCTATGTCAGTCATACCTCCACTCCACCCACCTTCATGGCCATCTTTCTATCACCTCTGACCAAATCCACTGTGCTGAGCATAACTCACCAGGCCTTGGGGAGCCTGGAATAACACACTTTTTGGAACCTTTAATTCACTACAACCTCTCATAAGCCCACATGCTTCCCACACCAGACTGCTTAAGGCTCTCACAAGCAGGCCATGCAGAGTCTCGTTCCCATGCCTTTCACTTCAGTTCTCTCTGCATGGAGTGCGCTTTCCTTCCTGTGAAGGAATTTTCCACGCTTTGCCTTATTGCTCAATATAACTTTTTCTTGCATGTGACTGGATTCTATTTGGGATTACGACTAACTGAATACATATTCACCTATCTCTAGGATGACCAATTCATCTGGATTTGTCCAGCACCATCCCCACTTTAAACCTGAAAGAACCAAATCCCACCAAACCCATCAATCTCAGGCAAACTGTGATGATTGGTTACCGTACACTTCCTTTGTTATATCACAATCCAAAAGATAGAGTATTCAAGATATTTCTATAAGCACTTTATTTGTATTGTCTCAATGATCACAGCAATAAGAAAGGTGTTCTTATTCCATTCCACAGATGCAGAGACTGAGGCACAGAGCAGGTAAGTAACATGTTTAGAAAATGGCAGAGCTTAGATGGAACCCAAGATGTTAATTTTTGAACCCATTCATTGGAGAGCCCGATATCAAAATTAAAGCAGGAGACTGACAAATGTTTCCCCATATCATTCCTTAGCCAAACCTTGCTTTTCTTAATAAAGTACTATTTATTTTATATTTTAATTTTGGCACTGACTAGTTAAAAATGCTCAATAAATGTTCATTAAATCGAGGTTAACTGATTGACAGGCACATAATGTAGAGAATAAGAGGAATGGATAAAAAAAATCAGGGAGTCATGAAAGAGACATATTAACTAATTTTCATCAGTACAAAGGAAAAAGAATAGCAATGGTACTTCTAGTTAGAGCTTGAGATAGAGTTATAACTAGTCTGACTGCTCTCCCGTCTCACCTCCTTTCAGTCAGGTGGAAACCAGGCCCTTTTTTCAACATTTTCTCAGAACATTTCCAAATATTACTTCTCATTATTCTTATATTATCCCATTTGCATTTTAAGCATACAGTATAAAGGCTGGAAAACAATGAAACATGCAAATAAGGAAGCGAAAGTGTTCTTTGAACAGTTAAGTGATGAAAAGTAATGGCATTCAATTTCTTTAAATGCAATACATTATCTCTTCAATTGACTCTTCTATTCCTTTTCTACCTTCCCCCTTGTTTTTTTACTCTCTTCAGTGAGAAAAATATATAATTTCACAATGGTATTTTTGTAGGGAAAAGTAACTTTTAAAGTTTGAATTATTTATTTTTAATCTTACAAATATAAATGCCTTTTTTGGAGGAAAAAAAAAGGTTTAACCTGGATAGAAAATTCTATGGCAATTCTCCATCATTGCTATTTGAGATAGGTTATTAAATTGATGCAGAACCATTTAGTACTGAATATTCTTAAATTTTTGGCTTACCGTGAGGGTCAGGGCCAAAGTTAGTGACCTGAATTCAATTAAGGGATGTTTTTAAACAATTGGATTATCACATGGCCATTCAGAGCTTCATTGTGAGGAGCTATGTTTTATAATTTCTGTTTGCATAAAGTACGCTTTTATATTGTTCTCTCATAATCTGCTTGCTTTTAGACAAAAAGAAACCATTTCTGCTTTATTAGCCTGCTTTTTAAGGTGCTCAAAATAGCCCTACACATAAATCAATTGCTATATCTTCATGATAACAAAGAGACAATGGCCAGAGAAACATTCTTTTTTTAATTTTATTGTTGACAGTATTACAGATGTCCCCCATCCCCACACTTTGCCCCCCTCCACCCTGCTCCTGCCCCACCCCAGGCCTTCACCACATTATTGTCTGTGCTCTTGAGTTATGCATATATGTTCTTTGGTTAATCTTTTCCAGTCCCTCCCCCCCAACCCCCCAATGCTCTTGAGATCTGTCAGTCTGTACCATGTATCCATGCCTCTGGTCCTATTTTGTTGGTCAGTTTATTTTGTTCATTCATTGTTCAAGGATGCTGGAACAGTCAGTAAAGCATTGGTGTCTGTTTTTAAATAAATTTGAAAGATCTCTGTGCTCACAGAATGCCTTATGTGACCCATACCCCAGTCGCCTCACTGTAAACCCTGGGTTCCTTCCCTCCCCTCTCACAGCTGAACCCTTGGCCAAAAGCTTTCCAGGTTCTGATTATGTCTCTTCTGAATCTTGTATAGCTGGTCCTCAGGCAATGTGTCCTCCTTGTGTAAGAAAATGACTTATCTCAGTTAGGAAATTCGTAAAGACGGGTCTTGGGTGAGTCATGCAGCAAATAACTTGCCTTTAGCTTGACCTTTCGGATTTTACAGCCTTCTCATTCTTCAGCTCGTCCCACCCCAGGCCTTCTTGAAGTGCCCTTGAGGCTTCTTCCCACTCCTACCTCCACAAGCCACTCTCCCCAGGTGTTCACCATCTCCTTCTCCCAGGAGTCTTTGCATTTTAAACACAGAAAGGTTCTCCCCAAACCCACCTGCCCATCCCCCGCCCGCCCAATAGAAACTGCTTTATTATTTTTTAATTAACACATAACATACTTATTTTTAAAAATATAGAAAATTATTTAAAAAAGAACACAAAATCACCTATCATTCTATCATATACAAATGAATGAGATCATGAATACATATTGCAGCCATGCTTTTTCACTGTATTATCCAGTTAATAAGGGCACTCAAAGCTCTTTTATTTAAGTGCCTCCATAGAAGCTTGCACAATCTTAATCTAACATTGTGTCTTTTCTTGGTAGACCATGGCCTGCTGCATTCTCTCTCTGCGCCCTCTACCAACACAAACTCGGTCAGGATGATGTGGAGAAAACTCTTCATGAAATAAATCATGATTCACTCTACAGATAGGACTCAAATGTGCCAGGTCTAACTCCCCCTACACTGGGCTCTCCGGGGACAGATGCCAAGCCACTTCCTTCCTCTTCCTGCTCCTCGGCGCTCAGAACACAGACATTTTTCATTCACCAAGTTTGACCCTTCAGGTTGAACAGTCATGTGTTTCAACTCTGGGAAACTGTTCTCTCCTACTGTCCTGATCGTTCCTCCCCTTTGTTTTCTCTGGGGGTTTTGTTTGTTTCATAAGTATGTTGGACTTCCTGGTTTGGTTTCTTATTTCATGCATTTTCTTATTTGCTATTTGTTATTATGGCTTGACACTCTGAGAAATTCCTCCTACTTCATTTTTAGGTTATTGCGCTACATTCTTTTGGTACAGGTGATAATATTTTTTATTCTTTAAGAGCTCTTACTTTTTTGGCTCTCCCTCCAGGGAGTAGCCAGTGCCTTTCCCTCCCCCTCTTCCTTTCCCTCCCTTTCTCCCTCCTAGCACCAGAAATTTAAAAAAAAAAAAGCTCTTACTTTTTTGATTGCTCTTAGTTTGTGTAATATTTTCTTGACTCTCTCTGAGTATTTTTCTTTTAAATTTTTCTTCTGTTTCCTATATGATCTTGGGTCCTTTCAGGTGTAGTTTTTGCTTTTTTATTGTGGCCTTTCTCTTTCATGGTGCTAAATTTCTTTGTGTTTCTTGGCTGTCCTATCACACTTAAGGGAAGGGGATTAAGACTCGGCTAAGGGTTCTGCTGCTGCTGCATACATCAATCTACTTGTTGGAAGAGCTCTCCCCTGAATAGGAAACCTAATAGAGAACTATGTGTGGTGGGTAAGACATATAATAGCAGGCTTTATTTAGGGGGTGAGACTAAGAGCCAATTCTGAGGTTGTAGTACCCCTATCAGCCCTCCAAACAAAGAATAATAAGGGTACCAGCACCCATTCCAAAGCCATAACTTTTTTCCAAGCGTTAGTTCAATTGTTCAAGAGCTGAGATCTCAAAATATTTTCCTGGAAATAACATCATTAGTACAGATGCATAATCTTATACCCACAATTCTGAAATCCAAAGATCTCTAAAAACCAAATGTTTTTGCCAAAGTTTGGGGCTGACTCAGTAGGTAGCAAATTGAACCTGAACTACATAAAGTCTTTATTTATCTACTTCATGTAAATAGCCATTGGCTTCACTGTAGAAATATTAAAGAGTTTGGTCATGTGGTGTGTCACAAGTCTTTCTGGGCTGTTATGTAATATATAAAATACATATTCCTCCAAGACCCCATTCTTACAAAAGATTGGGTGCTCCCAAGGTGAAACTGAAGAAAAAAAAACTATTTTACACTTTTAAATAGTCTTATTTTAATAGTACTTTTGTTGTGGGAGGTTTTTATTCATTGATTTTAGTTTATCATTTATGCCTATGACATTTTTTTAAAAAGTCTCAGGACTCAGTTTTAGCCAAGGGTTCCCATTTATACACAAAATGGGAAAAATTTTGGTGGCCCATTAATTTATTTGTATCACTTGGGGTTGATTCTACATTGAGTTTTCTTGTCCTCTCCCTGATTTCTTTTTTGTTCCTGGGCCAATTTTTTAAGACCTGGGTATATTGTTCCTGACATATATGCAAAATGGTTAGAAAAACTAACTTAAAATCTGTAGTGAAATACTATAGTGAAAAAAAAATGTGAAAATAAAATTTCCATGTAGAAATGCTTCCTCACCCAGAGCTATTCAAATTGGCCACAGGTAATTCACCAGTTATCTCAGTCAGGCAGAATTATTTTTCCAGTTGCATGTGCGGCCATAAGGTAGAAATCAAATTAGCCTCCCTCTTAATAGGGCCCAAAGCTATTAATAATAAATCCTAGAGACATAGTTTAATTTAAAAAAAAAACCTAGAAACTATTGTCAGACAGAAATCACCTAATAAAAAAGTAATTTATAATGCACACCCTAATTAATAATTTATCTCCTAGGGTAAAAAACTATCAAACATAATAACAATTAAAACACACTATTTCTTTTTTAAGGATAATAAGATAATACCAAGAAGCTAGGGTAATCTTGAGCAACAAATTCAACTGCTGCTATCACCACTTTCTGTCAAAAATTATAATTAATTCTTAATATTTTTTTTTAATACAGAGGTTCTTTTCTCTCAGCTCACACTCATTAAACTGGTAATTGTAACTTTATAAATGATTTTAAAAAAACACCTAAACATAGTCTAGTAGAATTCTAAGAAAGATATCCACTTATTCAAAAGGATTTGGGAAACAACGATCAAGTGATTAAAGCTTGTAGGAGAGATTACAATGGGCTTAAATTAGGACACATTGAGTTACTGACCTAGAACCAATTTCTGATTAACAAGAGACTTCAAGGAAGGATATTAAATACCAATAGTCTCCCCCAGGCTATAATATTATAAGAACAAAAACTTGGTACATATTTTTCATTATCATATCCCTAGCTTCTCACACAGTACCTAAAAAAATTTTATGCTTAAGAATTATCTTAAAAATTATATGTTGGTTGAATAAATGAAAGAATATACATATATCAAATCATAGGGTGCACATAATGTTATGTGTCAATTATATCTAAATTAAAAACACTTTTAATAAATAATTTTGCCAAATAAAAAAAAGAATTGTAGAAAAAAATGTGTGAACATAAACAGCTATGCTGGGTGTTGCAATAAACTGTCCAAATCTCCCTTAAGGAATGAAAGGCTTATTTTCCTCAGTGGGGGACAGGGGCTACTCGCTGATAGCTCTCAGTGGTCAGCCCCTTTCATCAGTTAATGAGCACCACCTTCCCCAAAGTCCCACCCCTTTCTCAGGAGGGCCCATATCCAAAGACAGATCATTATGGATATAAAAGGCCCAGCTTCCACCCTCCAACTCTGAAAGGGTTATCCTAGCTTCAGAACTCCCACTATGGCTGTCTGAGGACTGTTGAAATTGCATCATAGCCCAGTTTCTTTCTTCTGCCCAACTCCTTCCATTCCCTTCAGATTTGTTGATCCCAAGAGCACTTCCTAAGAAATCTCTTGTATGGTAATCTCCATTTTAGATTCTGCTGTGACAACATGTACCATTCAGTTAAAAAAAAATTAAAAATTTAGGAAAATAAAATATTTTTAAGCAGAATTCCCTCCTCCATTACCTAACTTACAACTAAATTTAGTGGGCCAGTAGAGAAAGGCTGAAAAGGAAGATTTTGGTTGAGACAGACAAGAATCACCATGGCAGAGTATTGACAATGTCATCGTACTAGAAGACAGTCTTTCAGAACAAGCACAGACCTGGTCTGCCTGATCAATGTCTGGAAGTAAGGGTACCCCAAAGAATCACAGGATGGTCATTAACAACATGGAATTAGACATCTAATTGACCTGGATTTGAATAATTCACCCACACCTTGTGGATTGAGTGACCTTGGGCAAGTTACTTACCTTTTCCAAGCTTCATAATGGAGATAAAAATACATAAAATTGGGAAGTGCTTAACCAAGTACCTGGCACACTCATTAACTGGTAGACATTCCTACTGCTTTTAAAATATTTATTATTAAGAAGGCAGAAAGATAATACCCTTCCCTTGTCAATCTCCCAACTTGAAAACTAAATGACTGTTATTGTTGCCCAGAGGAAAAATAATCCTCTGCACCGTGGTTCTCAGCACTCAGAAATGACAATATTGAATGTTTGTTCACAAGGAAATAGAGGAAGGGGCATAAGTAGAGCTTCAAAACCATTTGCTTCTGGAAGCATGGGCAATGGATAGAGGACCTCCCACTGTTGGGCATACCCTCAGATACAGGGCTCAGAACATGACCTTCGGAACATGTTCTGAGCTTCCATATTCACATTCAAAGGGTAAGGACCACTCATCTTGAATGAAGATCCTGTCACTAAAACTAAATGTAGAAGACTTCCAACTTCTACTATGACAGAACAAAAAGGTAAAAAAAAAAAATTTAAAATCCTCTCACTCAACAGCAACTATAAAACTGGACAAAACAGTCAAAAACAATTATCTCAGTACTTTGGAATTTGACCAAAGTCAGGTTATCAGCAAACTGAGAAGCATTTAGTCATGAAACAACTAAAGGTTGGGTAAGAACAGACAAATCTGTGTCATTTTCCCTAGGCCTACAACCATCGCTACTTTGGCTTTTGGCCCAGTAATTCAAAATTCAACCAGAGTTGGGGAGGCTATGGACACATAAGCTTTGTTGCTGCACTTCTAGTAGGGGGTACTTACTCATTTGAAGCGTTGTCAGTTAAAGAGGAGATCTGGTGCAAGGGATGGCCAGGGCTCTATCAGTTGGCCTCTTTGGGGATGCTGGCCTCTTTGGGGAAAGCAATGGGTTGGTGAACTAGCCAGAGCTATAAAGGAGAGTTGTGGGAAATGAATATTCATAAGGGATATGATAAGCTCTTCAAATATCCTGGATTGACCACATGCACAGCCCCTCAAACATTCCTCGTTAGCAGAGCTGACTCTGGGTATACGTAAGGAAGATGCAAGAGAACCAGAGGAAAATAAATGCTGAGGCAGAGCTGAAAATGACCTGAAGTTGGAACATACTCCCCGGCCTTCACACAGATCCATAAGCAATGAATGAAACTGTGCTAATTCAAAGTGTTTACGCATAGCCTCCTTTGGGGTTTCCCCGCTTTATCCTTCATCGCTGTCTTTTCCTTCTCCCAGGTCATTGCTTTTTGGTACCTATAACCCATGGTGATTACTCAGACCCAGACGTAATACTCACAAATATTCTGAGATGGTCCTCCTTCATATTCATATTTTCTTTCTTAAGGAAGAATTGCATTCCCATTGAGCAACCTTGACTTTATAAACCATTGCATAAAAACAAAAAATAGAGAAATTGGATACCCAAAATGACAATTCCAAGATGTCTAGCATTCAAAGATAGACAGCTTAAAAAATGCAAAGAATGGAACTCATATACTTGATTTGGCTCCATGATTTAGCACAATAGCAAGTTTATGTAAACTTAGGATGTCTCAACATAATAGTCAACTAATTTTTATTTATGCCCATGTTATTTATGCTGATATTTCCATGGAAAAAAATAATTTCTTTTACTTCCATGCATTAATTTGAAGCCAGTTTTGGGAGGAGGATTCCTTGAAAATCACCATACACTAAAAGCAGCATCTTTCTGTAAGATTTAGTCAGCTACAGGGGAAATTGGGCAGCCTTTCAAAATTGAATCTGAGCATGACAGATAGGGGCTAGCATCAGGTGGGAAAAGTTACACTGTGTTCTTGGAGCCTGTTGATAATACTGTACTGGCTAAGCTGGTACACTTAGCTGGTACAGTATGGTACAAGGACATTCAAATTAAGCTCCTTTTTACAGTGCTGAAAGCACATAATGTGATGCAGGCTTCACAAAACAAACTTTTATCAAAAATGAAATCTCAATTATTAGAATTCTACCCAAGCCAGCAGTTTGATCTTGTAGGAAAATCTAATGCAGCAGACCCTAATAACAAAGCCTTTGGCTGGCAATCAACAATTCATTTTGTTTCTACAGTTAAGAAGTTATGTGACCTAAATTATGACATTTACATTCTTTGGTCCTCAGTTTTCTCATCTGTAAAATGAAGGTACCGACCATCTGACCCCAAGTCTTTTTTCAAGCTTAATTAAATATAAATGAAGCTTATAAAATAGTCTCCAGCCCTACCTCAATTTTGTTACTTGCTAATTCATAAGATTTTTTTTTTTAGTTGTTTGCCCAGAACTGATTGCTGCCCTCTCTGAGAAATTTGGCAGATCCTGCAGCTGACCATGAGGGCTCCAAAGCCAGAGAACAACTTGTTATAAAAATTTACCAAATCCCTTACCTTATCAATGAACTTTTGGATATGAAAGCATTTGAGATTAACATCCACAAAAATGTCTTCTTCCAGACATCTTTGTCTTTTGTGGAATTGTGTCTGGGGGATTTTTATAACAGATATTCAAAATATTCCACCCACTTTCCTTAGAATTACTAAAAGGTTTAGTCAAATATGAAGCAGAGATCAATTCACCAGTTTTTTCTATCCAAGTTATTCGCTGCCTGTGTGCCTCACAAACTGTAGCCCCTTATTATTTTGGAATGAATTTCCCAATAAGGGACTTAGGGAAATGCATACTGCAAAACTACGGAGGTAGAGGTCTTATCCTAGGTGTTATATTTCACTTTCAGCAGGTAGTGATGAGCAAAGAGAAACCAGACAAGATATGAGCAGGAATAGAGAGAAAAACTCACAAATTGAGAATCTGGTCAATCTGCTCACTGCCTTGAGTAATGATTCTATAAAAAGGAATTCCGTTGCCCAGACAGGTGGCTCAGTTGGTTGAGTGTCATCCTGTACATCAAAGGTTGCTGGTTCAATTCCCAATCAGGGCACATACCCAGGTTGTGGGTTTGATCCCAAGTTGGGGTGCAAACAGAGGCAGAAGATCAATTCTCTCTCTCTCTCTCTCTCTCTCTCTCTCTCTCTCTCTCTCTCTCTTTCTCTCTCCCTCCCCAAAATCAATATTAAATATCCTCAGGTTAGGATTTAAAAAAAAAAAAAAAAGGAACCGTGATGCCCGCCTAGCCTCCTTATCTGGATCAAAGCTCCTAATTTTGTATTTTTCTACAGGACTTCACTATGGAAAGGTTAATACTTCAAGCTATTTTTTTCCCTAAATCAACTGGTGAAAATTCTCTAATTTGCATTAACTCCAGTCTAGTCCTGGGAGCCTGTCCAGTAAAACAAGAACAGAGAAATTTGCATTTGGGCTCACAGATTGTTCACAATTTAATCAGCAGGTGAAAGAAAATCATCTTACAAAATGTGCCTTATCTTTGGCTGGCTCTTAGCTGTCAATAACCAAGCTCTTCAATGATCACATTTGACAATAAGCAACATTTGCCTTACTCCACAGCTGTTGAAGAGTAACCATGTTGTAACAACCTAAAAAGAAACCAATGTTTTATTTTAGCAAATAGGCATTGTCTGTCTCTAAACCACCTCTCTAATCGTACTAATATTTTTTTCTACACAAATTCAATTCTTAATAAATCAACAAGAAATAAATTCCTTTCATTGATCGTTTCTTCTTGTAGATTTAAGTTATTTTACTCCAAAGGTGCTTTTATTGACTACTATATTGATTTTCTCTACGAATCAGGGTTGGGGGTTCAACTGCAGATAGTTGTTCATTGGATATGATTCACAGATGTGCTTGAAGAAGCTCTTCATGGTTATACATCCGTCCGTCGCCTGACCAAAGCTTCTATCAGTCCTTATGGTGAGGATATTCTACCATCTGTGATTTTTAATGAAAGATGATCCCAAGTCATAAGAAGCAGCTAACCCTCGCCACAGCAGCTGGACTCTGTCTCTAAAGAGAGTTATAGGAGAATCATTGCACGCATAGCATTGCTTTGCAAGAATCTGATTAGATACAGCGTGGAAACCAAAAAATGTGAACAAGGACAGCTTCAGAAAGTGAGATTTACTATTCTTTTCTCAGTTCCACATACTTTCTGGATTTCAAGAGTGGAAAGTCATTGTTTCTCTAATTTCCACAGAAGAAATGATACATTATGTTACATTATCTATCGGGAAGTAAAATTATGGAAGGAGAAAAGTTAAACAGAGGTGTGAAAATTGAAGCCAATGTTATTTCCCCACTATTGTCCCCAAAAGGGGTGCAGAGTAGGACCGGCCATACACAGATGAAATGCTGCAACCTTTATAAGAGAGAGTGTGAGGTCAAAAAGGAACCAGAGAAAAGCTAAGACCTTGTAAGGCAGAAAAAAAGTAACATGTCATAAGCTTTTCCCACAATGTTTCTTGAAACAGAGCCCAAAGAGTCACACCATTTTAGAAGATCAAGGGAACAAGAGCCAGTCAAGTACAAGGATGGCAAACTAAGGAGCCGACAGGACCCAGAAAATCATTGCTATTTGAGAATGCGGGCCCCATGTTGCCAGATTTTCCCATTTGTTTAGAGACACTAGAAATCTTATGTAAATATTCTGACTTTTAAAACAATATATGGCGCAAACAGAAGACCAGTGCACACTAGATTTAAGCCATGAGCCGGCAGTTTGCAAACCTCTCATTTCACAAAATAAGGACAACTGAGGTTCAAGATGTTTACAATCAAAGTCTGAAAGCTGCTTGCAGGCAAATCCAGGCCTGAAATCCAGGTCTCTGTGTTTAGTCCACGCCATTCAGTATAACTGGCTTACCCTAAATATGTCAACAATATAAAGACTATGAGAAGGGGGGAAATACCACAGATGGTTAAGGAGCTTCCCATTCTCCCATATTAGCCAACCAAATTGCAATTATACTATTGAAGAAAAGACTCTAGGTCTTCCCAGCATGCATGTGCTCTGCTATGAGAAGTGAGGTGCCTATAGATGTGCAGCCACTCACTAATCTGAGAGGCACGTAGGGATACTCAGAGCACTTCTCAGATTAGAATCTGACTTAAGGAGAGCAAGCCATCTTCTTCTAGGATTATGACACTTTCTCAAAATGACAAGTGTGTTGACACAAAGCAATAAACACAACTGACCAGTATTTTCTAAGAAGTTTTACTCGTTAATGCCTTGAAATAACAAACACTATTTTAAAACCTTCAAGAATAACTCACACTGCAGTATTTATTTGTTCCTGTTGAGAACTGAGAATAAAAATAACCACTCATGGAGACTTGCATAAGAATAATGAGCTACAGTTTTCAATAAAATCACAACCAATTCTCTAAGGTCACAGGTGAAATCCACAAAACTTTTACAAAACAAGATAATGCAAACTAAAGGAGTATTCCATTCCTGCAAAGAAAAAAAGTGTAATGTCCCATGTAAGAATGCTATTGGAGTGTAGTGACTTGCATCTTGCAAGAGTGTGGAATGCGTTATGTATGCATAATAGATTTGCAGTAAAGTTTGGAACCAGTATTTAACAAGTTTGCCTTAAGGGGACCTTTAGCCATGGGTTCTCTGATGAAAATTTTAGTAATGAATACTACCAATACTATAAGTAAAAATCAAAAATTTTATTTTAATTGCATATACTCCTACACACACAAAAAAAATGTGATATATAGAATGCATAAACATTTAATATATTTTTTAATAAGGTTGACAATCAAAGTATGGCTTGGCACATTCACTGGCAAAAGTATTTTAAATCTATTCCATTTAGAACTATATAATCAACAAGAAAAAATAGTTGAGAGGAATTCCTTTACAGAAAGATTGACTCAATTTCTTCTAGAATGTTGCTATATAATTGTTCTGCCTTCTGACACTGCACAATTTCCTAAGGCTCCGAGAGTATGAAATAAATTATACTTACTGCAGACCATACAACTGAATGTCCTTTTATGTTATCAAAAGAAATCAAGTTAGAACGGCGGCACTTTGTAAATAGCTGATCACGTGATCAGACATTAAGCTAGGAGGTCATTCTGTAAGGACATTGGAGCTTTAAAAAGATCTAGGAAGACAAGAAACTGAACCAATAACTAAATACTACCATGATCTCATGCTTCATTTTGGGAAACAGTGTAGTGGCAATAAAGAGAATTTTAGGACTATTTTAGATACAAGTATGCAAGGATGGTGAGCTTGCTGTCTGCAAAGGAGCTAACTGCTCCCTTATGAATGTCAGAACCGATTTCAGAAGGATCTGAGCCAGCATAACATCATCTCAAAAAATAACAGGTATTATTATAGGTCATGCTGCAAGCGGTATTTTGAATCATACCATCCATACCAAATAAACTTTCCAAAAGATAAATCATGTAATTCCATAATTTCAGTGGCATATAGCTAAACAAGTTCTTAAGACCAAACATTCTCATAGGCAACAAACATTTGCTCACTATTTTATGATTATATTCCCCACAGTTAGAAATAGCTGTGCTCTCCCAAACATGCCATACTTCATTAATGAGCATGAAAATTTTCATCCTTGCACTCCAACATTTGTCATCTCTCAGGGATCAGAATTTATTCATCTTTATAATTTTTACTGTCTAATGGTGTTTGCACATAGAAGATGCTTAATATGGGTCTGTTGATTGATTATCATCAAATCCCCCTTTAATTTCATCCATTCAACTAATAAATCTAGTTCAGATAAATCAAATTTTAAAAATTGAAATATAAAATGTGTGCTATTTGCTTCATATTCTTTCTATGATACATACTACCAATTCAATTGTGCGTTTTTTAACTGAGTTTTCTGCATTTTAGGAAGCACAGTCTCTCCCTTGACATTCCTAGATTTAGTGTTGCAACCAAGGGGGGGAAAGTACTAATTTCTAATGCTGTTTATAACAGAAATATGGTCCTTAAATCTCTTCCCCACATTTAATAACATATAAGAGTCCCATCTTCTCACGGACAACTTACAAGGATTGCAATACCAACCCTTTGTCGTGAAACTTAATCCCCCAGCGTCTGGCCAAGTTTAAATTGGAGCACGTCCACTATGCTTTTATAATCCAGCAGGAGACAAGCAGGAGTTCTGGGACCATTTATCTCATCCCTCTGTTAATGGAGGTCCCTTCCACCCTTTATCCCGAGAAATACTATTTGGCTCGGTCCCAAGCCACTGCTGCTTTTGGATTTTCAGTTACCAGCTTGAGCTGACAGTGTCAAATTCTGGCTATGTTAGGGCAAATACTGTGGCCATTCTTGGAGAATCCTACCTCTATTGACCTTGTACATATTCACAGCATACAGCAACATGGAGAGACCAGACTTGGAAGGTAGATCTGTCTTTTGGTGCTAAGTGTCACTATTTTTAATCAAAAAGAGTAAACCATTAAACTTAATTCTTCGTGAGTAAAATAAAGACTTTGAATTAAAATGTAAGGTCCCTTCCAGATTCAAAATCTACAATCTCAATCTCTTAAAATAATAATTTTTCTTCTATTAAATGAGGACATTGTCAAAATTAAATAGATAATAGACTTTTTAGTTAAGGGACTTTGTCTCTTTTGTCACTGCTCTAGCCTAGGTGACCAGAACAGTGCCTACCACTTTGTAGGCTCCCAATAAATATTCATTCAGTGAATTAGTGGATGCTTTGAACAAGAGCAACATAAATGTGATTCCTTCTTTTTTAATATATTTCCTTCGTAAGGGTTGGCTACACAGATGCAAACCAAGGAGACGATCCAATAGTTCTGCCTGTCTAGGGAGCAGTACCAGCCAAACATCTGTCCCACACTTTCCATCTTGCCTGCTTATCTCTGGTGCAGTTCAACATCATGACCATTTAGGAAAGATCCCATGGTTTTTGCTCCAAATCTCTTAACTCCCTATGCAGCAGAGTTAGAATTGTAAGATTTATCTGGATCTGCAGGGGGTGCACATTTTCGGTATTGTGTAGCCCCTTTCTCAATGATGCCGCCAACCACTAAAAACAACTTTGGCAACTGAAGATCAAAGGCCCTTGTTTTCAAAGTTTACCAAGATTGTGCCATCTTTCATCACCCTTTTGACATGAGGTAAACACTGACCAAAAGTTCTGGATTGAGGCAGATCTTATTTCAAATTGTCCTATTGTCAGAGAGCATGCCAGATTATTTGTAACAATTTTTGTTTCAAGATATGTATCTTCTATCTGCTCTGGTCCACAGTTCTTGTTTAAGAAATTTAGGACACCATTTCCCACAGCTTTTCCCCCAAAAGCTAGTCTTCAGAGATGTTCTGAAAGGGGGGGTGTGGTATGGGAAATAATTTGAGGAAAATATTGCATACACTATTAAAATTGCCATGTTAAATGCTCTGACAAGTCCTGCAGAGAAGAAACCATCGTGTTTTCTAGCATTTCTCCAATATTTTCCACCAGGAAACATTTCCCTTTTCTACTAAGACTTATAAACACCTCTGGGATGAAAGAATACTTTTTGAGAAATGCTCACAAGTTTATTTTAATTTGAGACAAAGAAGGAAGTAAATGCAACAAAATATGTAGAGAAAATGACAACCTTCAAATCAGTACTGATTTAAAAAAATGATTTCACCTTAAAATGTACCTGTGAAAAAATTTCATAATGAGGAGGCAGCTCTAGCTTTGATAGATGCTGACATTAAACTGTTAAAAGGCAGGGCCCCAGTGAGGCTGGCTTTCTTCACAAGGGAGCAGTCTGTGACCTCAGCTATTGCAGCCAAGTTTGGGGGTGGGGGTGCATTTGATAGCCTGGAACAGTAAACTGCCACAGGGAAAAGGGCTTGTAACCAATAAGGGGAAATCTGCCAGGAGACACACTGGCACAGCTCGTCTTCTCCCTGTCCTGATCACTCCTCACAGATTTATTTTAGATACGGAAGAAAGTTTTGTTCTAGGGCTGTTTTAAAGAGTATATTCACATTGGAGAGAAAACATATATCTTGTATTTCTCCCAATTGATGTATCAATTCAGAGCAACAGGAAAAGTGCCAGCCAAAGACAAATGCAATTGGCAGAGGCCAGGTGTGAAGTCGGAAAGACCTGTACTAGAGAGTGAGGTCCAAACAAGACTGACTCCTTTATGGGCATGCTGGCCCAAGACACACACCCAGGGCCTCCTAACTACAGGGGGATGTTCACGGGTCTCTTGATTGCTCAATACAACTGTGGACGGTCCTTGGCATTTTCTGATTTGACAAGGATACCATCGGTTAAGAGCAAGGACTATGGCAGACAGGGGCCGGCTTGGCCCTGCTTCCATCGCTTTCTTACCAGCTGTGTAACTGAGTAAGTGAAATGACCTCTCCACGCCTCACTTTTCTCTCTCTCTATATAAGGAGAATGACATTACTCACCACACTGGGTGGCAGTGAAGAGTAACTGAGCTACTAGTGTGCCTACTGTGGTTAGCACACTGCCAGGCAGGTAATGATCACTCCACAAATGTTATCTGGTGTTATCAATGGCTGTCTGATGGGAAGATGCAGTCAAAACTACAGATTTGCAACAAAGGTTCTGTAAAATAAAGATGTGGAGAATTAGCTAAGCTGCCCTCTATGGGTTCGGCATCAGGCACCTGGTCATCTACACTTTATTAGCAGCTCTGCAACTGAGCACGATGCAGCCAGACTGGAGGACCACTGCTCTATTCTCTTCCCGGGCCGCGCAGGTTAAGAAAGAAGGGAAAGGAGAGAGTACAGACATGGACAAACGCAGAGTCAGAATTCTGGCTTCTGGAGCAGAACCTTTACATATCATTTTGGAAAGTCATATGCAAGTTGGTAATTGGCTTCAGGTGAAGAGTGATCAGAGGTAGAGATTGAAATTGACTATAAGTGACAGCAGTTTACAGAATACTGTTGGTCATGGTGACAATGAGCAGGGGAAAACAAGTGTAGAAGTGTGCCTTGCAACAAATTCATTGTAACCAAATCCCTGAAGACCAATTTCTTAATGCCATGACATGAAAACATCTGTATTTTTCAGAGCCCTTTGTTGCAATTCTCTAGTTCCATCTTCATCCCCCCATCAGGCAGCCACTAATAAGACCAGGCAACATTTGTTGAGTGCTCATTACCTGCCCGACAGCATGCTAAACACAGTAAGCACAGTAGTAGCTCAGTTACTCTCCACTGTCACCCAATGTGGTGAGTAATATTACTCCCCTTATATAGAGAGAAAAGTGAGGCGTGGAGAGGTCATTTCACTTACTCAAAGTTACACAGCTGGGAAGCAAGCGACGGAGGCAGGGCCAGGCTGGCCCCTGTCTGCCATAGTCCCTGCTCTTAGACACAGTGTCAAGCAGCCTGGCTGGATAAAGTTTACTTACCACACCACCTCTGGAGTACGTTCCTGTTCTGGGTGCAGACCAGGCAGGTCCTGCATCTGTCCTGGTGTGAAAAGATATTAGAGCTGGCAGACTCTCCTTACCCCTCTGCTATCCTCAGATGAGGCATCTGTGGGTAAGCCCTCTTCAGAACTTACACATCCAGGTGATCCAACTTTCACTTTCTCTTGGGTTTGTAAGCACAGTGTCACCTGAAGGGTATATCTGAACAACTCTACTGTCTCCATGGTGGATCCGGGTGTTGTTGCTTGACCTACACCCTCGTTCTGTATCTGGTGGTGTCCTTAAGTTACATTGATGGTCAGCTTTGGTGTTGCCTTTTACAGGGTTCCCTCTGTTTTGAATGAGTCCCCCTCAACATTCACAGTTTGCATTTATCCAACTGAGGAGGGAGCTCATTGTCTATAGACACAGATCACAAATCTCAGTCCCAGAATATAAGGAATAGTATAGTCATCTCTTTAATTACCTTTGACCAATTTGTAGAAACAGTTTTCAAGAACAGACTGTGAGTTTTATTTCGAACAGGTAAAATACCATTTAATCAGTTCTGCTTAGCACAGCAATTCCCGGGTCTCCAAGGATCAGCCATAGTAACAGTGCTTTGCTGATCTGGTTTCCACACAAAAAATCTATTAAAAGAAAATCCTTTAGAACAGATGTGTTGACAAATCCCTGTCCACAAAGCAGTCAAGCTATTTAACAAAAATGTTGGTTCAGTATTTGTTCTATCTGGGGTGTGTGTGTGTGTGTGTGTGTGTGTGTGTGTGTGTGTGCTGATTCTCAGCAGGGGAGGCTGGAGGGGGTGAGCCAGGGAGAACCAGGAAAGAAGAATTAGCAGAGCCAGGTGCGCATGAAAGAAAACAGCAGGGGCAGAGTGAGAGGGAGTGGGGAGAGAAACAGACAGAGCAGGGCGATCACCACCAAAGTTTAAGAGGCAGTTGCCAGAAAGCAGAAACTAGGAATCCATGATGCTGACTGCTCCCGGCAATGCTAATTTCAACAACAGTTCTTACCCTAAGAAGCCATCTTAAGTCATCTTCCATTTCAAATCTTCTCTTCCCCTCATAATCCCTCTTTCAGTAAGAAAAACAAAGCCCACTGGATTAGCAAGCCTGAAATCTATGAGTCTTCATTGACTCCTCTCACTTACCAGCATTGAGTAAATCACCAAGCTCCTACACCTCTTCTATTTTATTGTTGCTCAAATATGTCCCCTGCTCTTCATTACTGCTCTAGCCTCTCAGGCAGACTCCTCAAATCACCCCCTACTGCTCAGTCACACCCTCCTTCAACCCATTTCTCACCCAGCAGCCCAGAGGGCACTATCGAAAATGCAAAACCCAATTGTAGCTACCCTCACCTCCCCTCTCTCCCCCCACTCCTCCTGTCCCCTATGCCAACATGATGCTTAAACTCCTTAAATGGCTCCCCCATGGCATTCCAAATAAACTTTTACAATGACAGGCAAGACCTTCTAAGATTAGACTCTGCCTACAATTCCAGCTGTATCTTTTCTCCTGTCTCTTTCTAATCCCCACCTATACTCTAGCCAGCATCCTCAACTCCTGAGTATTTCTTTCTCTATAGCTCTGCACATGCAC
Source organism: Myotis daubentonii (assembly GCF_963259705.1). Taxonomy (NCBI): domain Eukaryota; kingdom Metazoa; phylum Chordata; class Mammalia; order Chiroptera; family Vespertilionidae; genus Myotis; species Myotis daubentonii. The sequence goes on along the minus strand of NC_081846.1, from coordinate 66,116,202 downwards.
AACTCAATACATGGCTCATCACCCTCATCAGCTCTTCCCACCAGACACAGAGCTAGAGCACAACCTGATTCTCCCAAGTGCCCCTCCCCTGAGCTCCCACAGTCCTTTGAGCTGTCTCACCAGGTGTTCTTGTCAATGTCACATTGTCTTTTAAATCTCCAAAAGATATTAATCTCCTTAGGAGCAACAACTCTGTCAGGAAATCCTCAACATAGGCCCAATACTCACCACACAAGAACAACTTAATAGTTGCTTCTTGAATGAGAGAATCCATGCCCCCACCAAAACTCTCAATGTGGAGAAGCTATCATTTGCAAAGAGTGCACACCAAAACAAGAGGAAAAAATGTAAACTTTCCATACCCTGCTGCACTAGATTTTTTTTTTTAACATAATTTGAATTTAACAAACACATCTGAATAAATCCATCTGGTATATTGAAATGGAATTTTTACCTGCAAAAGGAATAAGGGTTTAAAATAACTTTATACACTATTTGACTTGTTCTCTCTAATGGAATCCTATCTGCAGTTTAATCACAGCGTTTATTGATGTTTCCATAAATGTATCTGTACTGAAGCACGGTTTATTTTCCGGACCATGGAGCTCTAATTTCAACCACCCCAGAGAACGCCCATCATTTTCACCCAATCCTTTGACTTCACAGGAGGTCTTCCTTTCTCCTCAATGGGACAAATGAACCATCTCTCATCTTGCGCACAAGAGAGAACAATTCATTAAGCACTCAACAATACTATACTAAGTACCAAGAGAAGAAATTAAGGACCTAGATAAAGACCCTGCTATTGTGATACCTCTATTCTCAGACATAAATAGTCAGCAACGGGGAGAAACTGCTGGTAGCAGTCCTTATTTTCTCCAGTCTATCCACCTCATTCCCCTGTTTGCTTTTTCTTTCCCTTTTCTGCTTTCTTGGCCCCTTTGTCCACTCTCACCTTTTCCTTCTGAGGGGCCCTTCACCCCTACCCTTGGCCCTAGGCCTGACATTGACAATCCTGATAATTCAAAACTCCTTGGCTCGTACCAAATTTTTTTCTTGCTCCTTTCTTCAACTTCTACTGTCCCAGGCTCCATGGGAAGTCCCTGCATTTCCTCCCCACGAGTGGGAAATCCTTCTGCAAAGGATTTAACTGATCTGCACTACACTTTCTATTCATAAAAGTCACATCTGCACAATATTTTACAGAGTGTTGCTGAATCAGATGAGGTAATGAATATAACACCATTAAGTGCTACACAAATCTCATCATCATGGTGACGTTTATGATCATTTTTAAAGTAAAAACATAAGAAATAAGCATATGACTATCACAAAGACAAAAATAGTCCATTTGATCTTGATTTATATAACTCTGCCTAAATGTACAGCCCCAAAGTCAACCTTAATTTTTAAGGATGTATAGTAGTGTGTGCGTAAGGGTGGGACCAGGAGAGCAAAAGGTGGGGGAAGGGGTAAACTCAGTGACAAAATACAGGGATTTTTACACAGACCCTTTGAGAAGCATTGCTTACACTAACTATAATGACTCCAATAATAATGATATTCATAATAACAGGTAATATTTACTAAGTAATTTTTATATACTAGGCACTCATTTAAAAGCTTCACATGCATTAACTTCCTATCCTCCCAGCAACCCTATGAGATAGGAGCTGTTATGACCCTCATTTTACAGAAAGGGAAACTGAGGCACACAAGATTATGTAACTCAGCAATCTGAGTCTGGAGCCCACACTCTTGACCGGTGAGCTCCATTGCCTTTCAGCATAGAACTGTGCTTAAGCACATGGGTTACAGAGCCAAACCAGCAGGGGTTGAAGCCACTGCACTACTTCTGACACGCTTAGGTTAATGAGATAGTCAATACTCAACACTTGGTAGGCACACCGATTTTAGCTAGCAACACACTGCCTCAATTTGCTTTCTTTGCTTCTCAAACAATGAACTGGCTCTATTGATTGTCCCAAAGCAAAACAGTTACTGAAGGCAATGTATTTAAAATAGAACGCCTAGTGGAAACCCACGCAAACGCATAGTGAACCAACGGAACTGGGATCATTAAACACGTTAGACACAGTCCCTCCCAGGCCTGACAGTGGAATGGGGCAGCAAGAAATCAGAAGCATTCATTTGGCCATTTGCTCAGTGCCACAATGGCTCTCTGTGAATAGAAGTCATTGAATTTTTTGGCCCCAAATCAATCCATACAGGGTAAAGGAGGCACATTGTAAGGTCTGTCTCTCTAAACAGATAAGGTGAAATAGAGAGCAAAGCAATTTTAGATAATTTTAATGTAGTTAGTCCAGTTGAATAATTTAAGCCAAAAGGGAAAAATCCATGTTTGGCCTTAATGAAGGTTTTAAAAAATGAAATAATTTAGGTAATTGTCCCAGGTTTCCCTTTTACTTTGCTTATTTATATCCACGATACTTAAATTTTCAATTGAGAAGCTCATTTTTAAAAGGAGCAGGAACTCACCTATTATTCAGGTGGAAAGGGAAATCTTTGCAGTCAATGCTTACCTTCTCAGAGCCATCCTTAGCCAGTTTTCTTTCATGGGTCCTATGTCAGTACTTCTCCTCTAGTCTCTCTTATCATCAAAAAGATATGATCAATTTATATATATAAAAGCCCAGCAACTGGAACAGCGGAACGGCCAGAACTGATGGCTATGATGCGCACTGTGGCCACCAACCAGCCTAATCCGGGCCCCAATCGACCCCCAACCACCCGATCGGGGGCAGGGCTGACTGGCCACCACCTGTGGCCCCTCCCCCTGGCCAGCCCCACCCCTGACCATCCCCCCCCACCCCACCCCCCCACTGGCCCCATTGATGTGGGCCAGCAAGATCCCACCCATGCACAAATTTGTGCACTGGGCCTCTAGTTCTTTCATAAGAGAGTGTGAGTTAGTCAGTATATTACTCCTTCCTGGAGTATTTACAATTTAGAGAAGAGTCACTATATGAAGGAAAAGCTTAAGAGCAAGCAATAAATCATTATTGGTTGTGTTTCAAATACACACAGTAGGACTATATCTTTGAACAGGGAAATTCTCAGTTTTCTATCAAATCCACAGACTATCTATTTATAGTATATAAATCAAAACACTTCAAGCTTTTTGGCATTTAAAAAGCCAAAGCAATATGAACTTTCATTAATGGAAAATAACACAGAATGGGATCATCTAATCAATATGCCAAAAAGCTATGCAATAAAGGGACTCTTTCTCACTACAAATGTAGCTTTTCCCCCCATGTTTTAATATGTTATGTAAGTTAGAGAAGATATTCTTTCCAAATGAAATATATGTTTTAAAAAGTATTGCAGGTCAGTCTAACCAGACTTTAACACCAGATATGTCATTTTCTTTTTCCTAAAAAGTGTGGACAAGCACATTAGTCATGCAGGAAAGGTACTAGGTCACTAAATAATACATATTTTTAGAGTAAGTTAAAGGGTCATAATATGCATGGTATAGCTGTGTGTCTGCATCCACATAATGTGTATATGTGTGTCCCCAGGAGAAACGCCTCCAACTAAGTTTTAAAGACATGAGACAGTCTTTAAATTTTCCTTAAAAACTGTTGAATATCATGATGATATTTACAAAAACTGCCCATATGTTTTTAATCTAATAACATTTTAAATCCAATTTAGAACAATTGCATTATGTAATGATTTGACAACTCATCATTAGAACTATTATTTTTAATAACAAAATTATGTTGTGTATGTACTGTTGGACACAGCACAATACTGACAGCCCGATAGCATTTCAGTCTACCCTCCATGTATAAGAATAATTTTTAAAATCCTATATAATAAAGAGGTAATATGAAAATTGACCATCACACCCTTGCACAGGATAGCTGCCCCTATGTGGTCAAAGATGGCCACCCTGATGTGGTCACAAGAGGCCACCACAAGATGGCCAGCAGGGGAGGGCAGTTGTGGGAGATCAGGCAGCAGGGGAGGGCAGTTAGGGGCAACCAGGCTAGCAGGGGAGGGCAGTTAGGGGTGACCAGGCTGGCAGGGGAGGGCAGTTGGGGGCAATTGGGCTGTCAGGAGAGCAGTTAGGCATCAATCAGGCTGGCAGGCAGAAGAGGTTAGGGGCAATGAAGCAGGCAAGCAGGCAAGCAGTTGGGAGCCAGCAGTCCTGGATTGTGAGAGGGATATCCAACTGCTGGTTCAGGGATCGGGCCTAAACCAGCAGCAGACATCCCCTGAGGGGTCCCAGATTGGAGAGGGAGCAGGCTAGGCTGAGGGACAACACCCCCCAGTGCACAAATTTTGTGCACCAGCCTCTAGTATAACATAAACACCTTGACCCTTTTAAAATATACAGTTCAGTAGTGTTAAGAATATTCACATTATTATGCAATAGAGCCCCAGAATTTTTATCTTGCAAAACTGAAACTCTATACCCGTTAAACAACAATTTCCCTTTTCCCCTCTCCTCAGCCTATGGCAACCACCATTCTACTTTCTGTTCTATGAATTTGACTACTCTAGAAACCTCATATACAGTGGAATCATATAGTATTTTGTGACTGATTTATTTTACCCAGCATACTATCCTCAAGGTTCATCCATGTTGTAGCATGTGTTAAAATTTTCTTCCATTTTAAGGCAGAAAAACATTCCACTGTAAGTGTAGACCACATTTTGTTTTGTTTATTCCTCAATCAGTGAGCCCTTGGGCATGCTTGTACATTTCAGCCACCTGTGAATTATGCTGCTATGACATGAATATACAGATATCTCTTTGAGACCCTGCTTTAAATTTTTTAGGGTATATACCCAGAAGTGAAATTGCTGAATCACTGTAGTTCTATTTTTTAATTTTTTGAGGAACCACCATACTGTTTTCCACAGTGGCTGCATTATTTTACATCTCACCAACAATGCACACAGGTTCCAATTTGTCCATATCCTCACCAGCACCTGTTATTTTCTGATTTTTTTTTTTTTAGTATCCATTCTCATGGATGTGAGAAAGAATGTTTTTTTAAACATATCTTCCTAAAGTCAAGGTCGAAGATTATTTGTTGTTGAACCCAGTGCTGTGCTTGTTATTAAAGAAAATATTTGGAACTGGACATTCATGGATTCATACTGCAGCTCCATCATGTTCTAGTTTCTTCTCCAGTGATATGGGAATATTCACACCTTTCTTTAAAACTATTCCAAAGTTGAAATAAGTTCATATAAATGAAACCCGTAGCACAGTGCCTAGCATACTGTAAGTGCTCAAAAACAGTAGTTGGTACTAATATTGGAAATGATGTTGAAATAAGAAGACTTAAGATATCTACTAATAAGAAAATTACCATTTTTCTGGGAAGAGACCACTGTCTCACATGGACAGTTAAATGAAAAGGGTGAACTCTGGGACTTCCAGAATGTGTTGCAGGAGTTCAGCAAAGGTAGAAACCAACCGAAAGAGTTCAAAGCACTGAATGTCCACGACACTTGTGAAATGAAGAAAGGAGAACGAGCTTCTTTCCTTGACCTCCATGAATTCTCCCTCTAAGATTACCTCCAGCTGTTTATTTAAAAGGTCCATGTTGACTTTCTCATTCCTGTACCCCTATACAGGGAGTCAAGTAGGGGGTCAGGGTGAGGCTGACTGGAAAGCCTAACCGGAAGTGGCTAGACTTATAGATTCAGACGTGGCATGGAGGAAGAAAGCCTGGGATGATGGGCAAGCTTTAAGGAGCCAGGCGGTAGGCACTAAGCAGAGGGCTATGAAAAGAGGTTGTTAGGTCTGCTGCCTACTATCAAGTATTCAGCCACAGGGGCGGGGAGACCGAAGCAGGACTCTGGAGACACGGGAAAATGTCTAAAGTAAGATACATCCTAGAGCATCAGTTACATCTGGCGAATTATCGAGGTAGGCCTCAGAAGATGTAACTTGGTTACTGGAATTGGGTGTTGCAGCAAAATATTAGAGCCTATGAGCCCTACCATAGCAGGTAAATGGTGGACCAGCAAGCAAAACATCTGAGCCCCTGGACCTATGATCTAACAAAATGCCCCTAATATAGCACAGGCACAAATGCATGATTTGTGGCTAATGAGTCATTAGCCTTTCTAGGATGATGCCTGTCACCTCTCATCATAGTCAGGTCATTTATTCATTCATTCTACCAAAATTAATTGAACACCTACTATATACTGGCCCTATTCTAGTTCTGTGGATACAGAGATAAATATGCCACAGTCTTAAAAGGCTCTCAAAATGCTCCCAATCTAACAAGCAGCGAGAATCTTTTGGCAACCAGGGCTCTTTAGATCAAGCACTCTTCTCCATGGGTTGCTTCAGCTTCCTGCCAATGTTATACAATAAAACCAGAACAGATGGTATTTCTGTGGTCCGTGTGAAAACACATACCGTACCTCCACAGGTGGATAAAGCACAAGAGGTAGAAGGAGAAAATGGGAAAGTTTCGTTTGCTTTCAGAACATTCTACAACCATCAGGCTTTGGTCAAACAGAAGGCCTGGCTCCTCTATTTACTAGCCATGAAATACTGGGCAAGAATATGATTCTCTGTGCTACACTCTTCTCATTTGGCAGCAGGAAAAGCAGGAAGGTGAGAAATAAGGAGTATAGAGTATCCAGAAGAAAACAAATGAGTAAAAGATATGAAAATACAGATCATGGGAATTGAAATACGTATGATCCTTGGAGAAGAAAAGATACTCAGTCTCCCTCACAATCAGGGAACATAAAATTTAAACATTATTGCAATATTATAGCTCATATACTAAAAGATAAAAATCCATAAGATTAAAAAAGATCATAGAGTTTGATAACACACTATATTGATGAGGCTGTAGGGAAATAGTCTCATATATTGTGTTCATGGGAGGATAAAAGGGGATATTCTTTTTGGAGAGTAACTTGGCAATATCAACATTTTAAGTGTAAACATACCCTTTGACCAATCAACTCTACTTCTGGGAATTGATCCCATAGTATATTTAAACATGTACAAAATGATAAATGTATGAGGAAATATATGTATAGTGCAGTATTATATCCAATACCAAAAGGTTGGAAACAACTCTCATATAGATCATCAGGGATCTAGTTAAATAAATTATGGCTCATCCTGAAAATGAAATACTATTGAAAAGAATGAGGTGCCTCTATAGGTACCATATAGAGGGCTCCTGAAGATATATGACTAAGTAACACCAGTCAAAGTTTACATTAGCATCTTTAGTGTGTTACATATCTCTTACATAAGAAAATAAAAAATATAGATACATATATCTTTGTATATGCCTAGAATGTCTCTGAAAAGAATGCACAATAACCTGGGTTAAAGGTTGCCTCGAGGCATGAGAACCATGTGGAGTGGATGAGAGACTTTCTCTGTTTATACTCTTTTGTACCTTTTTTAATTTTATAGCATGTACATGTATTATCTATTCAAAAAGTATTTTTAAATTTCTGAGGAAAGAGTGTTGCCAAGAAGACAAGTAAAACAAGGACTGAAAAGCTGACCAATGATAAGGCAGATGCAGTGTTTTGTAACCTTAATAAGGGTGAGTGACTGGCATGGTAGGGATGAAAACCTGGTGAGACATTCAAGTGAGGGTGGAGATAAGTTAAGTGGTGATAGTGAATATAGTTCCATACAGGAAAGAAAACTGGATTTAATTTATACTTTTGACCCAGACATGTCTTACCCTTTCATCTAGAACACATCACTTCATTTCTCTGAGGCCCAGTTACGTATGAGTAAGATGAAGAAAGCCATCTTTCCTTGCCTAGAAAATATTCTTGTTGGACACAAAGGAGAGAGTGTTTTTTAATTGATAAGCTTATCAGATAAGACATTTAATTATTGTTACCAGTACCCAAGCACTCTTGCACTATGGAAGAAATCCTAAAAGAAGTATTTTTGAGAGATTGAGATTTAATGTTGTTATATTGGTCCATTTTTATAATGTAACTTATATTCTAGATATATCTATATTACTGTTCTTAAATACCTTTTTTCTAAATGAAAAAATATATATTTCTGATTTAGAATACATTGATTTTAATGTCATACCTTTAGCAAAAAGCTTGTAAGAATCCTACTGGTTATCTTTGCTTTAACATTATTTTGATAAAACAAAAACACATCAATTATAAAAAATAAAATATTATAATAGTCTCATTTTCCAGAGAGAACCAGTATTAACTAGTATGTTTTTTAAATCTTTTCAGATATCATCCTATATAATAAAAGCCTAATATGCAATGACCCCTTCAGGCTGTCATTTGACTGGGCATTTGGATCAGACCACAGTTTGACCACTTGCTATGACGTGTGCTGACCGCCAGGGGGTGGCACAGAACATGGCAGGTGTTGGCGACACACTGCAACCTCTCACTGGCTACCAGGGGGTGGGGATGACAGGGTTGGAGGTGCAGTGAGAATGTGGAATGTCTGCTGAGCTTGCTCTCACTCCCCCTGCTACCCTCCCCCGGGATGCCAGGGTTCACGTGCCAGGCACCCACAAGGAGCCCACCCTGCACCTGTGTGGCCTCTTCCAGGTGAGCTGGGCTGCAGCCACCGAGACCACAGGGGCTGCTCGAGCTCCCCATGGGTTTGCACAAGAGCCGGTCTGGCTGCGAGGCCGGCCAGGAGAAAGCACACTGCCCACCTGGCTTTCGTGCAGAGGCCCACACTGCACCCTGGCCGTGGAGTCCAGCTACGCTCACCGCATCTCCGCGTGGGGGAGTCCAGCTATGCTCACCGCATCTCCGTGTGGGGACTTGGGCATCGTGACTCAGGCGGAGGGGGTGCCTGGGGGCCCGGGGGCCCAGGAGCTGCCCAGGGCCCAGAGGTCAGCTGGGACTTGCCCTTCCACACCAGACATTCGCACTTCGATTGCCAGCCAGGCCTAGGGACTGCACTCGTGCATGAATTTCGTGCACCGGGCCTGTCGTCTATTATAATCAGAAATGCAATCAATGACCTATTCACATTTACTCTGGATTTAAACAAAAGCAACTTGACTTCTCCTGAAACTTCTTAATCCCAAACTGATTAGCCACAGTGCCCCCCAGAATACATTACTGATCTAGATTTGACTAAAAATGGAAAAATCACGATCTTTTTTTTTTTTCTGCTGTGAAGAAAGCCCACACAAACATTTGGAAAGAAACCATTTTTATTTAGTTCCTTCCTAAATGTTTAGGTTTCTGGGTTGAGTAGATTTAGAGTTAATTTTACCCTACAGATAATTCTCATCTCATTGGAAGACGGGGCAATAGAGTGGATGGGTAACCTGCAGAATAAGAAATGCAACACTCCCTCAGCTACTAACCCCTTTGACCAAGATAATTAGAAATCACCTAATTTAGCCCTGAGCACTCAGTAGTGAATAACATATTCCCACTTGAAAGAGAAAATTTAAGACATAATAAACTTTCTTTTTAATCAAATTAATCTTTGTTTGCTTAAGCAGATCAATCTCTAGGGCAAGTCCAAGAATAGAATTTGCACATAAATCATGCAATATGCCTCTACCTATAAATGCACATTTGTGATTTGCAGAAGCTTAGCATACTCTGGAGAAATGAAGAGACTTCTGTTTTCTTTCTCACCTTCTAACAGTGTTCATCAAGACACCATCAATACTTATAACAGAAAACCAATGGGAGAATAGCCCAATCTGGCCATATTAAAAAAAAGTATTTTTCTTTTATTATATTCGTCTCCTTGGGCTGCCATAACAAAATACCATAGGCTGGGTGGCTTAAACAACAGAAATGTATTCTTTCACAGTTCTGGAGGTTGAGAAGGCTGTGATCAGCATGATTGCTTTTTAATGATGGCTCTTCCTGGCTTGCAAACTGCCACATCTCATTGTGTCCTCACATGATGGAGAGGGAGCCAGCAAACTTTCTGGTGTCTCTTCTTATTAAATTCCATTATGACAGTCCACCCTTATGGCCTCATGTAACCCTAATTACTTCCATAAGGGCCTATCTCCAAATACAGTTTCATTGGGAGTTATGGTTTCAACATTTGAATTGTGGGATGACATAAACATTCACTACATAGCACCAGTTCTTCTGAAGTAATTTACAATTAAAAGAATTATAGAAAGACTAAACAGTGCTCTGGATTCGAAATCAAGAGACTTTTAGTTGTGTTAAACTCCTTGTTTGTCTTTGACTATCTCTGTTTTCCACTTGTTAAAATGAGGCAGGTGGACTAGAGACCCACCATCAGAGCTAATATTCCATTTATTCAAAGTGAAAGGAATGTTATGGCACTTAATTTTCTAATACCAGCTGAAATTAATTTCTGTCCTGCTGTGAAAAGTTGATTGAATTATAACTTCGCTTTCCCTTTCAAAAATTATCTTTTCCAAACAAAAATCTAATTTTGCTGCTAGAAATAAATTCCAGTATTTATAGGAGAGATAGTTTAATGTTGCAAAACCATATATACCAGTAATATATATATACCACATGACTGATGAAAAATTAACAGACACATTAGGGAACAAGCCACTGGAGAAAAAGTTTAAATGATTTCAAATTTCTTATTAATTTCCTTTTATCATCTCACCTTCATCTCTGAATTTACTTTTTAATACTATGATAATGTTATTACGATCAGAGGTAATACAATTAGTTAGTAATCTTTCCACTTTCATAGTGATACATAATTGCCTAAGCCTCATTTGTGAGGATAATGTATAGGTTACATGACTTTCACAAGACACTTTTCAAATACTGTGAAATTTAGATAGTATTTACAAATTTTGTTATTTTTAGCATTTAGACATCTTATAAACTATAAGAATAATAACATAAACCAAAGTTACTCAATAAGGGTTAAGTGTTTATTACTGCTATATAATCAAGCAATGCTCAAATTTTTTAAAATTAGGGGTAGGCATAGAAGATACTTGACTATGACACCCAAGAAGCCATTGAAATAATTTCTACACCACAAAGGATTATTTTTCAGATTCACTTCAATCAATAGCTGTTTTATTATGTGAAAAATTCATGGATTTATATATTAATTATTTCCAGTTCCTTAATATAGGGCAAGTAAAAAAAAAAAAAAAAAAACTCTCAGAAAAACTAGTTGCAGAATTGCTTGCAAAGGACACTCTCACTCTAGAGACCAAATGGGGGTAAATATTATATAAGGCAGACATAGAAATCCCCTTTACATTTGATGCAATAATGGATTTGATACAAATTACATTTGATGCAATTATCTAAAGAAATGGTGGATGGAAACTTTACTTAAAGGTTGTGCTATGCAAATGGAAATGTAGCAACCAAATATCCTCTTCCAATAATAATCCTGAGTCTGGAGCAATGCCTGTCCGTTCTGAGGCAGGCAGCTGCAGGACATGCCAAGCGCAGGACACAGAAAGGGAACCGTACAAGAGGACCAGCACCAGGGCAGAGCTAGTTCTCTGATCCTCACTTACCTAAGATTTTTCCAATTCTCTCATATCAAGAGATGACGATCTCTGTCAGAATAATGTTCATTATTTATTGTAGTTTGTTGGAAATATATTAAAGTAAAATTCATTTTAAGTACAGCACTAATCTATAATAATAAGAGAGTAATATGCTAATTAGACCAGATGTCCTTCTGGACAAAGCCGGAGCTGCCAGGGAAGCCTGGATCCCGGGGGCCTGCCGGCGGACCGAGGGAAGAGAGGGAAGCCGGGGTCCTGGGTGCCAGAAGGAAGCCGGTGCCAGCAGCCCGGGGAAGGAAGGCCTACTCTTGCACCAGTTTTGTGCATTGGGCCTCTAGTTTTATATAATGAGTTCAGTTATTTCAATTGTACACAATTCAAAACTGTTGTCTGGACTCGGTGACCCCCCAACATCCCAACTCACAACTGCAGTCAAGATTCAGTTGCCTGAAGTAACGGGGGTTGGTAAGTGTTAATCCTAGCAGAGGGTTCCTGAACAGGTCTTATTCCTACCTGGATATATGCACATTACCCCAGCCTTTGGGCACATAACACTATAGTACTCATGGCATTGTCCCTGATTTCTAGAAATTTATAATATAGTTGGAGAGGCAAAAATGATACACATACTAGCATACTCACAAATTTAGCAAACAAGAGCCTATGTATAAGACACTATGCTAAGCAGAATATAAAGAGGAATAAAACTGCACGGTCCTTGACTTCAAAAAACTACAATATTTAAGTAGGGGAGGACAGACCAATAGCAATATAATAATAACTTCAAACATATAATGGGTCACATGATTGCCGGGGACTGCACCAAGAGCTCTATAGCACATACATGATCTCATTTAATCCTCATATGAACACTACTGGGTAGGTATTGTTGTTCTTATTTTACAGATGAGGAAACTAAGCTTACGGAGTTTAAGTGAGCAGTGTAAGGTTATAAAACTAGTAAGTAGGACTTGTCTGTCTGACTCCAGGGAGCATTATTTCCTTTCTGTGATATCACAGTACATCTCCCATATGTAGACAAATTACAGTGAAATGGCAAACATCATCAAAGCAGACCCATGAACCAGAGAGAACTGGAAATATTTGGTGGAGGAGATGGGCTCTGAGCTGGCCCTTGAGTGATGGCAAGGATTCTAATAAGAGATGATTAACAATAATAAGTTGAATCATTCCAGGAGGTAGGAGGCACATGAGCAGAAATGTAGAGGTAGAAGAGCATACATTTTGTAAAAAAAAAAAAAAAAAAAAAAAAAAAAAGGAAATGATTAATAATCTATTTTGGCAGTAGCCCAGAAATACTATGGTAGAGTGGTGAGAGAAATAATTTGGAATGAAGTTGGAATTCTATGGTAACAAGCAGGTTTTAAAAGCTATTTTAAGGTGTTTGAGGAAGAGGGCATGATCAAACAGTGCTTTCATGTGATTAAACAAAGAGACAACAATGAGGTGATGATATATGACAAACATTACCAAATATTGTATCAATGAGGAAATATTTTTGCAGAAATACAAGGAGAGACCTAGTAGACTGGTTCAGGAGTGGCTGGTTAAATAACTAACTGCTCACAGCTTGACAAGAATCATCACAGTCTAGATTGGGCCAAAAAGGCTTACAAACTCAGTGTCATCAGTTTCATCCCCAGCAGTTGATCACACTGGGAGAAATGAGAAAGTAGCAAGGAAAATAAGATAGTAATTTATAATAATAGCTAATCTTCTTGGAGCTCATATTATGTGTCAGGAACTACCCTCCCGCCGCCTCCCCCCCCCCCCCACACACACACACCCCACAAGCTCTTTATAATAACAATCTGGTGTCTGCTGAGCCCAGATTCACTGAAAAGAAGGTTGGATAGTCCTGTGAACTATTTAAATCAAGCTGTCTGAGAGATCAGAGAATTCGCCACTTTTCAAGTGGTCAGATTACTAGTTGACATCAAATATAGTCTCTTCCTTCTGTTGAGCAGTCACAAATAAACACTGAAAAATACTCACCAACTTTCCCTTTCTGAAACTCCATAAGGACCATTTATCACTAGCGGGCTTCTAGTTCCAAGATTACAGTTTCTTTTACATTAGTTACATTTTATGGTGCTTGCTTCCCGGCACTTCTGTCTCTTCAGCAAACCCTTCTTCAAATCAGAGTGTAGGACGGGTTATTTCTAGGAAAAGCTTCTCCAAGTAAACTGATTCCACCCACTATGTGTTTGTTCTGGTGTCTTCTCCTGCATTTTGAGGCACGTCTGGAACCTGCAGCTCACTATCTGTGATCACCTAAACCTTTTCAATGCAGACGGGGAGAGGTGTTGTGAAAAAGAAGAGAAAGATTTTGCAACCGTTATCAATCTTAACAAGCAAAGAGACTTAGTCACCTACGTTCTCACTCACAAAGCACCTATTATAAGTAAGCCATACACTTCACAAGCCACCTTACAGCAAAATGTGTGTGTGAGGGGAGAGGGACTAGTTTTAACCAAACTATTATGTCAGTTCTATAATGATAAAAATTATTTTTTAATCTTTGTATCTCTTGAATTGCCAGCAGAGTGAACTGCACCCTCTAGAAACTAAATATCTGTTAAGTAAATGAGTGCTTTTTAAACAAATCATAGATTCATGGAAGGGAGAGAAAATAAAATTCAAACATGAGCAATTCACTTATTTTAACATTTTGAGCTAAAATATCTCAGGAAGAATGAGCATAATAGCGAAATGTAAACAAAATGTTGATTTTTTTTTATAGAGATTTAATAATCTACTGTTTTTGCCGAAAATCTACTGTTTCAGGCCTGTGGACTGAAAGGTCCCAGGTTCGATTCCGGTCAAGGGCATGTACCTGGGTTGCGGGCACATCCCCAATAGGAGATGTGCAGGAGGCAGCTGATCAATGTTTCTCTCTCATTGATGTTTCTAACTCTCTATCTCTCTCCCTTCCTCTCTGTAAAAAAATCAATAAAATATATTTTTTTTAAAATCTACTGTTTTACATGACCAATACAATAAATATCTTTACTAATAACACCTGATTATTTAATTCAATAGCTCAGGCTATTATCAGATGTCCTCTCAGCTAAAAAATAGCATGCATTCCTCCCTCTCATCCCACCTACTTTACTCACAATCTCTAGCTTTTCAATGAATGGTGTAGTGGATTGAATGATGGCCCCCCCAAAAAAACATATCCAAGTTCAAATCCCTGGAACATGTGAATGTTACCTTATTTGGTAAAGGGGGCCTTGCAGATATGATTGAATTAAGGATAGTGTCCCCTAAGACAGTGCCTTAAGACACACAAGAACAGGAGGCAATATGGCCACAGAGGCGGAGCCTGGAGTGGTATAGCCAAGGAATGCCAAGGAAAACCAGTAACCAGCGAAGTGGAAGGCAAAGAATGGATGCTCCGCCAGAGCCTCCAGCGGGAGCACAGGCTGCCAACACCTTGATCGGGACTAATGTTCTCCAGAACTTTGAGCTAATACCTGTCTGTTATTGTAGTCAGCCAGTCTGTGGTAATGTTTTTTACAGCATTACCAAAACTCAAATACAAGTAACAATTCTTTCCTTTTAGATGCTTGCCCAAACTCCTGGAATTGTCCTTGACTTGCATCTTTCCCTTACACCATCAATCCATCCAAAAGCACTACTTTTAAAGCACAGCTTTATTTATAATAGCCAACATCTGGAAACAGCCCAAGTGCCCATCAGTGGATGAGTGGATAAAAAAGCTGTGGTACATTTACACAATGGAATACTATGCAGCCATAAAAAAGGAAGGAAATCTTCCTTTTGTGACAGCATGGATGCACCTGGAGATTACTATGCTCAGTAAAATAGACCAGGCAGAGAAAGACAAATTCCATATGATTTCCCTTATATGTGGAATCTAATGAAGGAAATAAACTGATGAACAAAATAGAAACAGGCATGGATACATGGAACAGACTGACAACTATCAGAAGGAAGGGACTGGATGAAAGAAAGCAGAGGGATTAACCAAAGAATATATATGCACCAGAGGCCCAGGGGGGTGGGGGGGACTTAGCACAGCCTGCACCCTCTTCAATACGGGACCCCTCAGGATATGTCCCTGCGGGATTGGGCCTAAACTGGGAGTTGGACATCCCTCTCGCAATCTGGGACCACTGGCTCCTAACCGCTCACTGCCTGCTGGCCTGATCCCCCTAACTGCTCTCCCCTGCTGGCCTGATTGTCCTTAACCACCTCTACCTCAGCCCCGCCACCATGGCTTTGTCCAGAAGGACATCCGGAAAGTCTTCCAGAAGATGTGTGGTCTAATTAGCATATTACCCTTTTATTCGTGTAGATAGCCTATGGATACAGACAATAGTGTGGTGATAGAGGGAATAGGGAGTGGGGGCTGTGTGGAGGAGGGCAAAGGGGATGGAAAAGGGGACATCTGTAATAGTGTCAACAATAAAAATAAAGAAAAAAATAAACAAAATAAAAACTATCCAGAATCTGATCACTTCTCACTATTTCCACTGTTAATGGAGTCACCATCCTCGATTAGCCCCTTAAAGAGCTCCTTGATTCCACCCATGCCCCTATAATCTATTCTCAACACACTATGCAGGCTGAACATTTTTTCCTTATTTTTAAAGTTATTTTTCAATTACAGTTTATATCCAATATTATTTTGTATTATTTTCAGGTGTAGAGCATAGTGGTTAGATAATCACACTTTATAGAATGGTCCTCCCAATATTTCTAATACCCACCTGGCACCATACAGTTATTAATATTATTGACTCTGCTGAACTTTACATCCTTGTAGCTATTTTGTAACTACCAGTTTGTACTTCTTATCCCTTCAACTTTTCACCCAGCCCCTAACCCCCCTCTCCTCTGCAGTCATCAGTCGGCTCTCTCTGTGTGTATTTTAAAACATGTCACATCTTGTCAAAGCCCTGCAAGTCCTCCCCATGTTGCCCAGAATAGAAGCCAAAATCCCTACAGTGGCTGCAGACCCCAGTATCTTCTGACCTCATCTCCCTATGCATTGCTGTGCTCCAGCCCATGGCCTCTGCATTCCTCCTTGCTCCTCCTCCAACACTCCAGACATAGCTCCACTCTAGTTCTTTGCACTGGCAGTTCCCTCTGTTTGGAAAGTTTGTTTCCTCAGATATCTTCGAGTTTCCCTCCATCCCTCCTTTAAGTCTTGCTCAAATGTCACCTTCTCAGAGGTGAGTAAAAACCTACTGACTAAGTAACTAAGTAAACGGATTTTAAAACAACATCTTTTATACATACCAGGCACTTTTACTTTATAATTAATTATTATATTTTCCCTATTATTGTTCTTTTTTTAACATATGATCTGGCCTTACTGTTTCATGCATATTTTCTCAATCTGTACAAAATTAGATTACTGTATAATGTCTCATATAGTAAATGCATGATAATTTGATGGCCTTGGATATTTTGGAAACATATGATAATATTCAATGTTTTCTGAAGTAATTCATGTCATACCTTGCCCAAGTAATTAATTAGTTTTAATTTGTGACATAAGTGAAGTAGTCTTTTCTTTATAATCAGGAAGACAATTGTGTGTCTCCTCATTTTCTCCAAAGTTACAAACTACTGTCAGAAGCATGAATGGTGATTAGTTAATGAATAATGTAATACAGTGGTTAGAATAACATGGAAAGTTAGCTTCAAAATGAACAAACCTATCAAAGAAAAAGCTATTTTTGCAATATGGTCAAGATAGTAGCAGGTATATTATCACTACAGGAAGCAAATCTGACTGTCAAGTTGGTGAAGAATAATTACAATTGTCAGGCAGAAAAATGATGAGATTGTGGGAAATGGAGCATTCCAAAATTCTCACAAAAGTGTTGACTTCATGTTACTATCCCAAAACTCATTTTAATGCTCTAAGATCCAACTCACTTTTCCAGAAGTCATTGTTGCCAGTTTTCATCCTGCCAATTGTGAAATGTTCCAATGTGATTTTTGTGATTGTTTGTTTTATTTGTTTGAGAATTCATTATCGCATTGTCAGATTTCTAGGTCATTGCTTAGAGAGGCAATTTTAGTAGTGTTTTAAATTGCCCATGTGATAAACCTTGTCTTTGGAAAGACCTCTGTCTCAATCATCCAAAATAATTTCATAATCTCTCTTGGATTGAGAGCTTATAGATTTGAGGCCACATAATACTTTCTTTGGCTAACATAATAACTTTTTCCAAGCTAAAAAGAGCTTTCCCAAACCATGTTGAAAACAAAGTTGTGACACTCTACTAAGTATCAATTTCAACAACTCAAATACATTTTTAAAAATTTCAAGCACATGAAATGTTTCTATAAGTGAAGCACTCTGGGTCCCCTTATTTTACTAGGTCCATGGTTTGTGGTGTTTATAATAGCTCAGTACTTCTTTTGAAGTCAGTATTCTTGGAGCACCTGAAGGCCCTGAGCCCAGATAAGTTCCTCAGAGACAGACCTGGCATAATTTGTATAACAGCCCCTGGCATTACCAATTCACACTATAATTTTGCCAGATCTTATAAACTAAGCAAGCTTGGTCCTAGTCATTAGAGAGATGCAGCCTCCAGGGTAAACCCAATTGCAGTAGAAACTATCATTGAACTATTATTGAACATGTATATGGTGCCAAAAATGCATCCAACTCATTGCAGTGATTTGGATCTGCAGCAAGACAATGCTTCTGTGCTTCACAAGGGACACATGAATGCCTTGGCAATTTCAACCCAGGGAAATGCTGAAATGGAAAAGCACTGGTCCCAGAAGGGATTCAGGCAACATCATTCCGCTCCCTCGGATTCTGGATCACTTTCAATTCCAGCTTCCTGTATCATCCCCTTATGCAGCCAAGAGTCTGAAGGGAGGCCCAGATGTAACTTGATTATGTTTGGCCAATTTTATCTCCAAAATACTTCTCAAATATATCTTTTCTTTCCACATGCTGAACACCATTGCCTTAGTCCAGTCCCATATATTGTTGACCTGGACTAACACAAGACCTTCCAAACTAGTCCCTTTAACTCCTGTCTACCTATATCTCCCACCCTGAAACTACCCTTACATACATTCATCACATTGCAACCAGAGTGACCTGCCAAATACACATACCTGATCATTTCACTCCAAAATTTTGAAAGGTTCTGAATTCATTCATTATATTTATTGCCCAGTGCCAGCAAAACAAAAGACAGCTTATTGTATGAGAGAGGCTATTCACCAATGATACATTTAATAAGGCGTTAATTTCAAAAACTTATAAAGAACTCATACAACTCACCCCAAAACAAAAATAAAAACAATCCAATTTTTAAAAATGAGCAGAGACCTGAATAGACATTTCTCCAAAGAGTGGCATACATATGACCAATAGACATATGAAAAGATGTTCGATGTCACCAATCATCAGAGAAATGCACATTAGAACTATAATAAGATATCACCTCACACCTGTCAGAATGGTTATCATCAATAAATCCACAAATGATAAGTGTTGGCAAGGATTTGAAGCAAAGAGATCCCTTGTGCACTGTTGGTGGGAATGCAGATTGGTTCAGGCCCTGTGGAAAATAGTATGGAGAGTTCTCAAAAAATAAAAAATGAAACTGCCTATGACTCAGTGATTTTTATTTCTGGGTATATATCTGAAAACCCAAAATACTAATTTGAATGGATATATGCGCCCCTATGTTCATTGTAGAGTTATTTGCTATAGCCAAGATAGGGAAGTAACCCAAGTGCCCATCAATAGACGAGTGGGTAAAAAAGTGGCAACACATATACGTGCAATGGAATATTACTCGGCCATAAAAAATTCCATTTGCAACAGCATGGATGGACCTAAAGTGTACTATGCTAAGTAAAATAAGTCAGTCAGAGAAAGAAAAATGTCATATGATTTCACTTATATGTCGAATCTAAAGAACAAAATAAATGAACAAACAAAATAGAAACAGACTCATAGATACAGAGAATAGGCTAATGGTTGTCAGAGGGGAGGAGGTTTGGTGGCTGGTTGAAAAAGGTGAAGATTAAGAAGTACTAATTGGTAGTTACAGAATAGTCATAGAGATGTAAATTACAGCATAGGGAATATAGTCAAGAATATTGTAATAACTACATATGGTGCCAGGTGGGTACTGGAAATGTCAGAGGGAAACACTTTGTAAAGTATATGATTGTCTAACCACTATGCATACACCTGAAACTAACATAAAACAATATTGAATGTAAACTGTGATTAAAAAATAAAATTTAGATTTAAAAAATGTTTTAATGCTCTACTGGGAATACAACAGTAAACAAAAATGGATATATGTTGCCTTCTTGAGGTCTGCATTCCTGGGGGTAAGACAAGCAATATGCAGACAACTGTAAAAATTATATATGTATATATATATATATATCAGAAAAAAAGAGGCAGAGAGTGATGGAGGTGGGTGGGAGTAAGTTTTAGAAGGATAGTCAGGAGGGCTCTTTCTCAGCAGAAGGGCAATGAGGGGAGAGAGTTGGTCGTAAGAGAGATTGACAGGAAGGAAAGACAAACATTACAGACAGAGAGATTACCGAGTCAGGGAGATACCAGCATGTCCCAGACACATCCAGAAGGCCTGTATGGTTGGAATGCAGTGTGCAAGGGGGTTGAAAGTGAAGTAAGGAGCAGGGTAAGGGCCAATTCAAGTAAGGCCTTGCCTTTTAGGCCTTGGTAAGAGTGTGGGTTTTATCCTAGCAGTGACAAAGCTATGGGAAGTTTGAGAACTCACTGGGGGATGTCATTAAGGGACTTTAGTGGAACAGAAATGGAAGGAGACTGAGTCCCACTGTAATTGCAAAGCTATTGCCCTGATCGATGGTAGCTTGGGTTAGGTTGGTGATGGTGGTCAGATTTGGGATATCTTGTCAAGAGGGTTTGCTGAAGGATTGAACGTGGATGCAAGAGAAAACAAGAAATGAATGACTCGGCATTGCCCATAGAATAAGGGCCAAGTTGATAGTACAACACCCAAATCCTTCCCGATCTGAGACTTTTTTCTTCCTAGGTCTCATCTCCCACATTCTATATCCCAAACATTTCCCTCCAGTAATTCTGAATGATGGACGTTTCCTGACCATGTCTCCATGCCATTTCATATTTCTGTGGCATTTTTAAGGCTACACTTTTTAAAAAATCTTTACCCCATTACCTAAGGATATTTTTCCCCCATTGATTCCTGAAGAGACTGGAAGAGGATATACAAGGGGGTTGAGAGAGACAAAGAAACATCAATGTGAGAGAGACACATTGACTGGTTGCCTCCCTTACACACCCCAACCGGGGCTGGGGAACCTGCAGTTGAGGTATGTGCCCTTGACTGGGAATTGAACCCAAGACCCTTTGGTACATGGGCTGATGCTCTAACCACTGAGAAAACCAGCCAGTACAGGTTTACTTTTTGTGTGGACATCTCTTCCCACCTATGCAATGTTTTCTTAATCTTCAAGACTCAGATCAGGCATCATCTTCCCAGGAAACTTTCCTGGATCCCAGGTTAGACCAAGCACCCTTCCTATATTCAGTATCCAGGAGTCTTATCTTAGCATTACTTATACTACATTGAAAAACTGGTTTTCTCTGTCTTCCCACTAGACTGTCACCTCTGCAAAAGTAGGGATCATGCATTAGATGTCTTGGTATTCCCAGTGCCTCACTCAGTGCTTACACAAAACAGAGGCTCAATAAATACTTGTTGATTTGAACTGAATCTTCTAGGAACTCTTCATACCATGAGGTCAGCCTGATATTGGACAGAGGGCATTACATCGCCAAAGAGAAATGGAGAATGAAGCTTTCCTGGGTAATTCGCATTGCATAGCAAGGTGTGCTGGCCACATGAATCCCCTGCTCTTCCGATGGAGTGCGTGGGTCCTTGGGTCAAAGTAAGCCAGCCCAAAATATCTCTGGATGTGGTACAGAAGGGATCAGGGAGGGAAGGCTTGGGGGTAAAGGTAGAAAGAACACAATTACATGGGGCAATGGACTGCTAGAAAAATGAAACCACCAGCACTGGGCACACGTTACCCTCGCCTGTGTCCTCAGCATCAGCCCTGCTGCCTTTTGTGGCCGTCATGTCTGGTAGAGAATAAATATCAAGAGGCTCGTCCTGCGAGCTGCAGGTACAAAACAGTGTTCAGAAGATCTATAATCATATTACATAAAGTGGGGTTTATATAAACTTGACAGAATGTGCTGATGTGAGCCATTTACAGTTCAATTGTAACAGAGCAGTCTGGCAAGCTGTTAGCTTTATCTGGGAGATGATGTACTTTGGATCTGCCATCAAGTCAGATTTAGAATAACAATCTGAAGGGAACACAATCCCTCTTTTAAAAACCCTGCCTTGTCTTCCTTGAATCCAGAGAAGCAGAAGATTTTTCATTACTTTTTACAGAAATTCAACTCATCTACAGATTTTTTTTGTCAAGGGAAATATATTCAATATACAACACTCCGTTTTAATGCAGAGGACAACAAGCTTTTATATATATATATTCTTTGAACTTAAAACATTTGCCTGATGAATTAACTAAATCTTTACAAATTTATCAGCATAGCTTTACTAGGTTCTAAAAAACCACACAATCACTGAGAAGTATTAAAGGGATTACATTATGGAAAAGACACAGATTATCAGTCCATATGTGTGTGAAGAGATTGACAACTGTTATCCTTAAACACAGGACTGCGTTGTCACATGATTTTATTTTCAGATACATAAACATGTATTTCAAATATTTTTCTCAATTTGTTTTATGTTCTTTCTATTTTTCATGATTTATTTTGCTATACGGATTTTTTCTATTTTATACTTAAATAGTTTTCTTTAGGGTAGGGGTGGGGAAGGTCCAGCCCACGGTCTGTATAAGGTCCACGAATCATTTGGTCTGGCCCTGCCAGGGCGCTAAGGGTGAGTTATTAAATGTCTGACCAAATGTAGCAGGCTAATTCTTAAGTTGATAGTTTTGTATGGCCCATGAATGATGTTATAAATATCCAAATGGCCCTTGGCAGAAAAAAGGTTCCCCACCCCTGCATTAGGGTATATGAGGGTGTGTGTGTGTGTGTGTAATGGTAAAAGGCTTTTCTTACCAGAAGAGTATAATACTAGCCACCCTTGATTTTTTTCTATAATTCTATAGCTTAGTATTTTATACAAAATCTCTGATTCATTTGGATTTTATGTTAACACAATGGGTGAAGTCAGTATTGAGCTCTTTTTTCCTGAATAACTAATCAGTTTTCTTATCATGATTCATTAAATAATCCATCTTTTTTACACTGTCACCTTTATCAAATATTTTGTTCCCCTACTAACGAGTCTCTTTCTAGATTAATCATTTTTATCTCACCTTCCACCTATTCCTGTGCTATCAGAACCACATTTCTTTTTTTTAATTCTTTTTTAAAATATATTTTATTGATTTTTCACAGAGAGGAAAGGAGAGGGACAGAGAGTTAGAAACATCGATGAGAGAGAAACATCGATCAGCTGCCTCCTGCACACTCCCCACTGGGGATGTGCCCGCAACCAAGGTACATGCCCTTGACTGGAATCGAACCTGGGACCCTTGAGTCCACAGGCCAATGCTCTATCCACTGAGCCAAACTGGTCAGGGCCACATTTCTTTACTTACTAATGCCTTGATGCTAGGGAAAGTTACCCCTCATAACTTTTCTTTTTCAGAATTTTATTGGCTGTCACATTCATTGACTAATATATTTTTCAGAATATTGTTGACTATATTCACGACGCAGTATTATCTTTATAATGACTTAGTCAAGTTCCCTCCAAAAAACTCACTTGGCGTTTTAATTAGGATATTGCATTGGTTGACTTTGAGATCACGGACATCTTGACATTAGTGAATGTTTCTAGTCGAGAAAAGGTATCTTTCCATGTGTTGTCTTCTTTTATGCCCCTCAGCTCATTTTATCACTTTCTTCATAGGTCATGCATATTTCATGTTAAGTTTACCCCTAGGTATTTTGGATGTTTGCAACTTAGAAATTATAATTTGTCCAAATCCTACACACCAAGATTGGAAAAAGATCTTAGCCTCCAAGTTTTAGTCAGCACATCCTGTTAATGTGCCACCTAATTTTAATTTCTAGCTCATCCTGAAATAAATGTGTCCTCACTGAGTTTCTTTTAGTCATAGCCTTTGGAACTTTATCATTTGTAGCTGCCTGAGAGCTTTTAAGCATTCTCAATATTTTGAAAGATTCTCATATCATGAATCAGCCTTGCCAAAGTAGAATTAAAACACACACACACACACACACACACACACACACACACACACACACACAGAACTCCTTCCAGTCTCACTTGCACCTACAGTACAAGCATCAGATCAAGGTTGTATCAAACAAATACTTCCTATCAGACTGCAGAAGTAAAACATGGAAGGTAACAGCATGAACCAGTAGCCACACATGGGGAAATAGATCTTCTGGCAAATGTGGGCATGGAGGCATCTGATTCTCCAGGAGGTGTCTGCCATGTGGCATGAAACACAATCAGTGGAGGGTGGCAGCAGTGGTCAATTGGTAATAACAATCCTGCAGCTGGTGAAGCAGAGCTCCAAGATGTATTATTTGAGAATGTGTTGCATTCAAATCTGGCCCAGTGGCCCTTACAGAAATTCTGTGAGCTATCTGAGACACTTTAACAAATCTTTTTGAACCAGCCAGAGTGGATTCTGTGGCTTGCAACTAAAAACTCTGACCAATTTATAGGTGAAAGGTAGAAACCCATATAATAAACACTAAGAAAAAGTAGCTATAAGCAAAAATGGATGGATTGTGCCTATGCTTATCTTTCTATTCCCTAGGCATTTATCTAATTATAGCCTTTACTATGCTGCTGGCTAATAAACACAGTTTCTGTTTGAATTCCTCAAGTGCAGCTAAACTTGGCTCCCTAGTGTGAAAAGCAAACATACTTTCATAGCACAGGACTTTGATCCCTCAGTTGTGTAATTAACCATGTGTTAGGGAGAAAATGCGTGAATTTGCTAATTTGTTGTTTTTTTAATCCTTGTTAATATTGGCCATCAGTATGTCTAGAGGAGATTTAAGTATAGTTATGCTTGAACACGAAACTAAATATTCATATACAACTATTAATCCACAATGAAACAATAACCATATATTATTGCTAAACCACATACTGGTCTCAGCCATTCACCACCAATAACTCTACACATTTTACTGGATTTCCAAGGCCACATTCATAAGCTAAAAGAGACCAAGATTTCAGACTCAAACAATGCTAGAATTTATTGCCTTTGTTATTGAGATCTCATACTGGAACACAATTGAAGGGGGGGAGGGGAAGCTCTCTTCAAGATTGCTAGGCATTAAATATGGACACATAAAACTGAATATGTATTCATTCTCTGATTTTTCTAATTCATTTCCTTCTCCTCACTTCATACACATGAATGACCCCCTTCTTTTTGCAGGTCTCCTTTCCACTTCTTCAACTACATGGTGAAATATCTCTTCTGTTCCTCCTTAGTCAAAGTTCAAAGCCCTAGATAGGGCTGCTTCTCTATTTGTCTTCACCAAACCTAAGATAACCCTTACTCATTCCCAGAAGTACACCTCGTATCCTGTTCAAGGCATGCATTAGACATTAGAGGAACAACGAATAACAGAAGATTAAGTCCCAGAATGCTCACACACATCTTAGGTGCCATTTTATTTCCCTAGTTTCAGAACATCTAGCCTTCATACATAAGACAAGTACATTGTGTCTCTAAAGTTTAGCCTGGTCCCTGGTATGTAGAGGGTGCACAAGCAATATTAAGTAAAGTTTTTTTTTTTGTTTTTTTATTTATTTATTTATTTATTTATTTATTTATTTATTTTTTATTGCTTAAAGTATTACAAAGGGTATTACATATGTATCCATTTTATCCCCCCGCCCTAGACAGTCCCCTAGCCTCCCCTATCCCCCAGTGTCTTATGTCCATTGGTTATGCTTATATGCATGCATACAAGTCCTTTAGTTGATCTCTTACCCCCCTACCTCCTGCCCCCCAACCCTCCCCGGCCTTCCCGCTGCAGTTTGACAATCTGTTTGAGGCAGCTCTGCCTCTGTATCTATTATTGTTCAAAAGTTTATAATGGTCTCTATTGTCCATGAATGAGTGAGATCATGTGGTATTTTTCCTTTATTGACTGGCTTATTTCAATATTAAGTGAAGTTTTGATTTCGGATTATCACTGATCAGTTTCACATACAGTTGTATGTATGTGAAAATGCATTACAACTAAATTTCAAATTTCCAAAATATCTGAGGTGGTCTATGGTTAAAGAGCAAAATGTTCTGAATAAAATTTATGTTCCTTCTAAAATTTATTTTTATAGTTTACTTTAGAACAAAGAGGATAAAAAGGAAATTCATATTCATTCCACAATTGCCTGATCTGAATACTTACTTTTAAACTTTATGGCTCTGCTTATACATGTACAACTATATGCACTGTAAGTAGGTTATTCAAGTAAAGTAATCAACAGGGACCATCTAATAGAGTTTAACTGAAACATTTAGCCAATGAGCGACAGTGGAATTATCTGAACTATTTTGTGTATTGGAATCGGCATTTCTAGACTCCACTTCTATACTAATAAAAGGGTAATATGCTAATTAGACTGGATAGACCAGACGTCTTCCAGACATCCTTCTGGACCAGGGGTGGGCAAACTTTTTGACTCGAGGGCCACAATGGGTTCTTAAACTGGACTGGAGGGCCGGAACAAAAGCATGGATGGAGTGTTTGTGTGAACTAATATAAATTCAAAGTAAACATCATTACATAAAAGGGTACGGTCTTTTTTTTTTTAGTTTTATTCATTTCAAACGGGCCGGATCTGGCCCGTGGGCTGTAGTTTGCCCACGGCTGTTCTGGACAAAGCCATGGTGGCGGGTGCCAAGGCAGAGGTGGTTAGGGACGATCAGGCAGGCAGGCAAAGAAGATAGGAGCAATCAGGCCAGCAGGGGAGAGCAGTTAGGGATGATCAGGCCAGCAGGGGAGAGTAGTGAGGGGCAATCAGGCTGGCAGGGGAGCAGTTAGGGGCATCAGGAAGGCAGGCAGGCAAAAGGGTTAGGGGCTATCAGGCAGGCAGGCAGGTGAGCAGTTAGAAGCCAGTGGTCCCAGATTGCAAGAGGGATGTTTGATTGCCAGTTTAGCAGTCAGACATCCCCCGAAGGGTCCCGGATTGTAGAAGGTGCAGGCCTGGTTGAGGGGACCCCCCCCCTCCTCCAGTGCACAAATTTGGTGCACTGTGCCTCTAGTTGTAATATAATTATGTGGGAAATCTCTATCAAAGTGAAAAGTCTGATTTTTTTCTGATCTGCTAATAGGCCATGCTGTCTAGACATAGTCTTTTCCTGTGAGGACATGGCTAAAATGGGCCTATAAATACTAGTTTCTTTGACTCTAGATTTATCTAATTTCCCTTCTAAAAGATAAGCCCCAGCTCAGGTAGCAGCTACAAATTTTCTCTTTTGTGCAGTAATTCATTTTTCTCCTACTAACCTTCCTTTTTCAGTAATAATTGCAATAAAAATTAATAGCAATTGGGAAATCAAGAAGGATTACACCCAGGAAACTTGAGAATGTGAGAAAAACTGAAAACTTGAAGGGTAGTGGCCTTTATAAGTACTTTCTTAAAGTCATTTATTTATTGCCTTAGATTAATCACGTTGCTTGGAACTATTGGCTTGCATATAAATACAATTAAGAAACATTTTCTTTTCATATAAAAAACAGATGGGTACTTGTTTTCTAATAAAACAAAACTGATGACAGAATGAAAAAGGAAAAGAAGGGAAGCTCTCCAAAGCCTACAAAATGATAATTGCTTTTTCCTCTTAAAGAATATTAAGGGTCCTTTTTTCCCCCTTTATATCCTGGGAATTTATCTCCTCAGCTTCAACCACATTTAACAAGAATCTTAATGGTTTAATGCCTCTGTATCACATTGAAAAGAGAGGGTAAAACTGTAAATAAGCATTTTAAAACGATGAGTTTCTCTTAGAGATTTTTCGAAGCCACCCTGAAGAAAATCAAATTCATAATAGTTGGAAACAAAAAATTAGTGCTCGTCACTAATAGCAAGTGGCCACTTACAAAGCAGAGTCTTGCTTTATGCATGAAGTTCCCACATTGTTTACTTCCTTTTGGATGCCCCATTTCTTTGCTATTTCAAATTGTTGTCATCTCTAGTGATCTCTTTTCCTTATGCACCATACTACGTATTAAGGTCACTGATTCTGCATAGAGCAAAATGATGGGGGGGAAAAAAACTATTTTAATCGGTTACTGGGAAGGAAAATGTCAGTCTCATAACAATGACCTGTTAAACAGCTACTATCTGTGGAGTAGATTCCCACTGGGGAAACAGGAAGCAGGAGATGGTAACCATGCCTCTTAAAAACTCAATCTAACAGGGACAGGAAGAATCTAACAGAGAAGGAATGAATAAAAAAATAATGACATGCAAAAATATAGTGAAAAGATAGATGTATGACCAGCCTGAGTATTCCAAGAAGTAGCAAAACCAAAGGTAAATATTATTTACCATAGTAACGTTGGGGGTCCTCACCGCTTTACTGTACTGATGAGATAGACCAGAGGACAAGAAAGCAGGGTCAAACAGATGCAACCCACATGAGTCAATCTTTCATCTGAACTATTCAAATTTCATTCCAGATGTGTGAAGTCCAAGAGTTTATGGACACTTTTTGTAATCCCCAAATTAAATCCTAGAAAACCATTAACTCAAATCTTCATTGGAAAGCAAATCCCCCCCCCCCCCCCGCCTCGCTCACAGGCTTAATAAAAACAATTAAAATTGGTTAATATATTAAATTGGATTCTTTAAGAACAAAGAATTTTTTAAAGAAACAGTTCTCCATTTGCGAATCTGGACCAAGCGAGCAGAAGACGATGTAAAAAATGAAAGATGGCTTCAGCTACCCCATGCAGCATCCGGGAGAGCATGGTGTTACTTCTCCTGTTTCTCCTCATAGGGGGCTGTCCAGAGGGCAATTTTTGAAAAACAGTAGAAGATGAACACAGAACAGCAAACTGGGATAATCACCCAGCATGCCAAACAGCTAGTGCTCTTAGCTTTTCCTTTCCTTCCTTCGTTTTCTGAATTTGTTGGCAACGAGAGTCACCAAAACACAGAAACACATGTATTAAACTTTTTCAAAATAAAGTTTCTATCTTAAAAATAGTAAATTCTTAGTGGGAGCAGAATAAGAGGTATGTTGAATTTTTTTTTTTCCCAAAAAGATGGTTACTATGTGTATGCCAGTGTTTTTGTTGATTTGGGGTTTTTTATTTTTTATTTTTTTAGTGCTCAAAAAAAAAAAAATGCCATCCATCTGTCCTTAATTCCTTAGTCTGGAAATGACTCAATGGTTTAGAAGCTTTTGTTTAAAGCTCACAGGATTGTTATGCATTGACTTGACTGCCTAAATGTGCAATTCAGGCCTTCAATTAGATACCCAAGTGAAAAAGATGATTAGAGTAACAGAATTATGTTTTTAAAGAACCATTTATTGTCATCCAGTGTATTTAACTTAATATTATGTCTTCCTTGACATCTAGTTAAAATGTTAGTCTCATCTAACTGAAATTGATGAAATCTAAAATGTATAATTAATGACCTCCTTTGCAGAAGAGTAGAAAATTAACTTTATTTCTTTTAGAAAAGGTGTTATTCTCATGAATAACCAAATTTCTCTAAGTTGTTGGAAGTAGTTTTGCTTAATAGTTTTATAAAAAAAGATCACAGAATTTTTTATTCTTCCTTTTGCAAAAGAAATAAAAGCCATATGTACTGTGACACTAATGCTCAAAATTAGAAGTTTTTGCTGGCTACTTCCATTCTCAGCCCCACATTCATCACTTGTCATGCCCCTCTTTCACCCTTTTGTCTTATTTCTGTGTCTCTCTCTCTCCCCCACAAGACAGTAATCTCTTTAGAAAGCAAGAGATAGGTCTTATTTATTATAAGTCTCAGCACTCCCATCTCCCAGGCCAACAATGTGTGCATAGTAGGTGCTCAGTAAATCTTTCCTTGAAAATATTTTAAAACATAAATTAATAAATGCACAAAGGACTGCATTTGTTTCTATATGGAAAGATAGGGAATTTTTAACATTATAGCCCTGGTGACATCAAGACTTCCCAGGGGGCATATAGTATGTGAGCAATCCCTTGCCCACCTCCACCTTCCCACAACCTGGCCTGGAGCTGCTCTGTGATTGGGTGATATAACATTTCTCCTTACCCCTACGTCTGCTTCTGATACCAAACATGTGCCATGTGCTCCAAAGCTGAGAGCTTCTGTGAAGAGAGCTTAGTTGTAAGCAGTGTCTAACCAAATCCCAAAGAAACCCTACTGGGTTTCCCCACACCACTAATCTGTGGTGGAGTCTCATGCTGCCCTGGACAGGAAAAAGGAAGAGTTTCTTAGACATTGTGCAGGTGCCTAAGGAAGATGGTCTTGTACCCCCAGAGAAGAAAAGATTCCCCAGCTGCTGAAAGTTGGTCTGAGGCGATGGTGGTGGTGAATGTCACGGGTCTGTCAAGTGTTTGTTTAAATCTTCTTGGAATCAATTGTCTTTCTGCAAACCCAGTGCTCCAGGACTCATGGGTCAGGATGTTTAGCTTCTCATTGCCCATAACCCATCCACCCTGGTTGAAAAGCCCGGCACCCTCAATAGGGAATGAAAGGCTGAAAGAGAAACCCTTCGAGTTCAGCCTCCCCCACTCCAAGAGCAGCAGCATCTAGGAGAAGAATGAGTAGGAATTGTGAGAAGCTGTGAGCAAAGGGGACTCAAAAGTCCTAGTCCTGGACAAAATAGCCCAAAGAACCCAGCCCAAGGATCAAACCCAGAACCAGAAATAATTCCAAATACAAGGTTTTCAGTAGAAGGCAAAGCGCCAGAGGGGTCAGAGAGAGAGCTGCAATGACATGTCAAGGGAGGAAGCGTGTGATGGCTTCCATACACAAACCCACCCGCAGGCAAGGAACAGTGAATGGACCTGGCCAGTTTGGACTTCTTGTTTTCTCAGTTCCCAAGGATATCAGAGCAAGAGTGGGAGCTTATAGAATCCAAGCACATTCTCGTTTAAGAACAGTTTTTAGTTGTGGTTTTTGTTTATTTGTTTCTCTAAACCGGAATCAGAGAGATATTCATTGGCTCTGGGAGGAAATGAGAGAGAGCATATGAGAGAGATGGCAAAGATGATGATGAAGGCAACATTGGTGATAGCAGGAGACAAAGCTCAAGGAAGTTAGCAAAAATAAAAATAAAAAATAGGGAGTCCTATTAACGGTTCCAGCAGTGGCACCTCTGCAGGTATTTGAGCAGCTGGAAAAAGCCTGAGAGACCAAGGGAGCCAGGGTAACACACAAGGCAGTATTTACTAAAGGAAATAGTTGGGGATACTGCACGTTCCTTGTGGTATGCAAGCACTGTGCTTGTGGAAAACACAACAGTTGTAATTTAATTGGATGCTTCACACTAGCTTTCAAGGGCAGTTATCCATCCATGTAAGACGAAGATTCACCCAGATGCTCTGTGCTTGGGCAGAAGGGTACAGGGTGCTTTCATTTGTCATCTGCATCAACACTCCTCTAATACTTATTGAATGACCACTAGACACAGACATTGTTCTAGCACTTGGTATATACAGTTATGAGCAGAAAAGGAAAATCCCTGCCCTCATGGAACTTTGCTTCTATCAGGGAAATGAATCAATAAAGTAAAATATATAATACTAGAGGCCCGGTGCAGGAAATTCATGGGGGGGGGGGTGGGGAGGGAGGGAGTCCCTCAGCCCGGCCTGCACCCTCTCTAATCCGGGACCCCTCAGGGAATGTCCAACTGCCAGTTTAGGCCCAATCTCTGCAGCCGGACATCCATATCACAATCCAGGACCACTGGCTCCTAACTACTTGCCTGCCTGCCTGCCTGCCTGCCTGATCTCCCTAACTGCCTCTACCTGCTGGCCTGATCACCCCTTAATTGCTCCCCTGCCAGCCTGATCACCCCCTAAGCCCCTAACTGCCCTCCCCTGCCAGCCTGATTGCCCCTAACTGCCCACCCTCTCTGGCCTGATCACCCCTAACTGCCCTCCCCTGCCAGCCTGATTGCCCCATCTGCCTCTGCCTTAGCCCCCGCCATGGTGGCTTTGTCCAGAAGACGTCTGGAAGGCGTCCAGAAGATGTCCGGCCTAATTAGCATATTACCCTTTTATTAGTATAGATATGCTAAAGGTGATAAGCATGATGGAGAAGGGAGTTAAGGAATGTTGCCAGAGGAGATGTTATAAATAAGGTGTACAGAGAAGGTCTCACTGAAAAAGTGATATTTAACTAGTGACATCTTCAAATAACTTATTTTACTGTGAAAATTTTTTATCTTTTAATGAGTGTTGAGGACAACATTCCTCTCCAACCTATAACCAGAAAGATAAAAGAAGAGCAGGAGCCGTTCCTAGGAATAAAGTGTTTCCTGAGAGATGTATATGGAAATGTGTTGCCCAGCAACCAGCAGTAGGTCTAGCATTGAAGTAGTAAAATGAACCCAGGAGTTCTCTGGAGTCACTATTTCCTCTTTCAGGAAAATGTGGACTCTGCCCTCTGTATGCAATCTGAGCCTGTTCTTACTGCATGTTCTCTCCACAAGGTACTCCCTCCTGAAGGCTTCTCTGTGGAATGTCCATCAGACATAGACCTCCACATGTAGCTCGGGGCATTACTGGAACCTGGAAGAGGAAAGGGTGGAGTGAGCATGCCTCCTTGCCTTTTGCCACACCAGCCTTTCACTTTTACAAGAATAGCTCATCTGACTGCACAGACTTTAGCAAATTTCTTTCCTGAAGGATTCATGGTATTTCAGAAGGGAATAAAAACAGAGGTAAAATGAATATTAAAATTCCAGCAACTTGGACTTTTTCCTTCAGTGTCAAGTGCACCTCAGAAGCACAATTCAAGATTTAAACCATCGCAAAGGAAGGTCCCTGCACACACACTCACACTCACACATGCATACAAGCTTCCTTCCACCACCATCTCCAAACAGATGTCTGTTGATGCTAGAGGGAAAAAAAATTATATATATATTATATATATAATATTATATATATATCAACCATCTTTAGTTCCTATTGACTCCTAAATGTTACCTGGCTGGGGAAAGAGGAGTTAATTCCTCATTAATGGGTCTCCTGAATCCTTTTTTATTTTTTATTTTTTTAGGATTAGCAGGTGGAAATATTTACACTGTCTCCAACTATAACCAACCATTTAGTTTTTTAAAACTCTGGGGTTCATCCTCCCCCAAATTGATTAACTATATTTGAAACAGCTCCACACACAGAATTAGCATAGAAATCTAGATATGAAGAATGAAGAAAATCAACCCAAACTTTCTCTTGCAGTTTGATTAATATCTTTTGAAATTATAGTGTGAAATTTATCTTTGAAATGTTTCCTTCAATTGGACACCCAATGAATAAAGAAATTAAAGTTACCAGTATGTCGGGAGTTGAAAAGCTATTAAACACTCAGAAGAGTGAAGGCTGAATGATTTGACATTTTTGACCCTATATAATAAAGATGTAATATGCAAATTAACCCTCACACCCTCACAAGATGGCTGCCTATGACCAGGTTGGCAAGGGGGTTAGTGAGGGATGACAAAATGACTGAATAGCAGGCTGTGTGGGGTGACCAGGCCAGCGGGGGGGGGGGGGCTGTGAGGGGCGACCAGGTTGGCAGGGGGGGCAGCTGGGGGAGGCCAGGTCAGCGGGGGGGCAGTTGGGGATGACCAGGCTGACAGGGGCGGGCAGTTAAGGGCCTAAACCAGCAGTCAGACATCCCCCAAGGGGTCCCGGATTAGAGAGGGTGCAGGCTGGGTTGAGGGGACCCTCCCCCATGCACAAATTTTGTGCACCAAGCCTCTAGTAAGGTATAATAGAGAAAAAAGGCCACTGTGAAAAGAACCCTTACTGGACTATGTCTCCACACAGGGAAACTGATCAATATGACCACTCAGATTTGTCAAGGATCACTTTGATATTTAGCAGAGGAAAATGTGAATATGATTCTAATTTTTAATGAGAGGAGTACCATGTCTGAGAGCTCAGGGTACTCCTGTTTTCAACTCAGTCTGACTTGATGAGCGTTGTCCCTTTTGCTTTCTACAGATTATTTTCCTGTAAATTTTTCTTGGCAGAGTTGCATTTTCATCTAAATAATATTCCTCTTACACAAATGAATGTTATTTACATACATAAAACCAGTTAAGAAATCAAAATGATATTCAATTGATATTTACAGGCAGTTTCATCTGCTTATTTTTCAGTTTCATAGAATTTAAATTTAGCATTTTCTGACTCGGATTTCATTAGATTGGTACACTTAAGAGTTAAGCTGATTTTCTTTCATTAAAGTTTCGTTTCTGTGGTTTAATCAGTGAACATGTAATTGCTTAAAGATTCATTTTATAAGATTTTTCAATAAATTATCAAGGATGTTTAAATCTAAAAACCGGTGCTATTTTTGTACTTGTGGTCAGAGATACACAGCACAATTTTTGCAGCTAGTCAGCTTGCTTTACTTTAATCTAATAAACCAACTGGAGAAAATGATTCTTTTTCTCTCTGCTTGATTTCTTTCATTTTTATTTCTATATGAATATTTCTCTTTCATAGCTTATCATTCTGTCTCAGAGGTCAGGAGCTTACTTCTTGGTTCTTCAGGTAATAGTTAACATTGACTGAGAGCTTAGTATATGGTAGCTACATAATAATAGATTAATTCATTTAATCTTCATAACCCTAGGAGGTACTATTGCTATCCTTATAAATAAGGTCAATTTTAGAAAATAATACTCACCTTCCAGGTCCACCATATTCTCATTAAGTACAAGAGTAAATCTATATATATAAAAGCCTAAGTGACCGTTACGACCAGACAACCAGACGACTGGACAACCGGGCAGTCACTATGACATGCACTGACCACAAGGGGGCAGATGCCTAACACAGGAGCTGCCTCCTGGTGGTCAGTGCACACCCACAGCCAACCTCCTATGGTCCCTACACCCTGCCAGCCTGCCCTGATTGGCCCTGATCGCTGGCCAGACCAAGGGACCCCACCCGTGCACAAATTCGTGCACCAGGCCTCTAGTGTGTGTGTGTGTGTGTGTGTGTGTGTGTGTGTGTGTGTGTGTGTATGCGCAATGAGATATATGAAACATGAAGCATAATGTGTAGCATACTGTTTGCACCTTTGTACACTCTGTCTATGTTCCTTTATTTTAGCAAGTGGCTCACTGCCTTCCAATTATTTATTTAGTTAAATGACCTTGAGAAAAGTGCTTAACAGTTAGTTAGCTGCATAGCAGGATTCTTAACCAGGCAGTTTTTGTCTAGATCCCTAGCTCTTAACCAGTACAATACACTGTTAGGTAAACAACATAGGTTTGATAATTCCATAAAGTCACCACACATTGCACTTTATTACACTATTATGGTACACAAGGGGTAACTCTATTACCACACTGACTTGAGAATATAATCTATAATCAAATCTAGATGACAATGTCAAGTGGTGAATATGAAAGGAAAATATAAAATGGAATAAGTGCACACTAAACGGTGAGGTCTGTAGTGAATACTCTAATAAAAGCTGGGAACCTAAACTCAAGATTGGATAGGACAAGAGCATGAGTCACCTAAGTCTGAAGAAAAGGGAAAGTGCAAAATCTAAGTCCCAAAATGTGAGAAGGATGATGAGGCATCTTGTTCATGATCTTCATCTTAGTGACGCTTTTAAGCCAATAAAGAAAGTAGCATAGTAACTGTAATTTATAAAGCTTTTAAAGACATAATCATTCTTCTTAACTGCTACTAAACTGCTCTTTCTGAAAAACAAATCTGATATTCTTCTACCAAAATCTTCTGGTGGCTGCTCACCACCCGCAAGGTTCAACATGATCCTGTCTTGTCTCTTGAAGTTCTTTCGCCTTCTTCCAGGTCACATAGACCAGCTGATGTGGTGGAGAGAACTTGATTTTTAAAACCAGAAAGATGAATATTTAAATTTCTTACTCCATTACTACAAACTGAGTGATCTAAGGAAACTTACTTAGCCTCTCTGACTCATATTTTTCTGTAATTTAGGGATAATAATACATACCTTTGGAGGTAATATTATTTGGATTAAATGCAATATTTATATATGAAATCATACAGCATAATGCCCAGCATGCCAGGGGCACTGTAGGCATTCCCTTTGCTTTATTTGTATACTTTGGGAGGCATTGTAGGCATTCCATTATGTTGTGTGTTTTGGGTTTTTTGTGCATTTTTTCTATAATAGTACTTGTAAATAATTCCAAGTTTCTTAATGTCTTTGGGCCCTATTTTCCTCATCTTCAAAATAAGCATGAGAATAAATATCTAGTAGAGTTTTAATGAGGAATAAAATAATGAAAGCAAGGAATACAGTAGTTACTCCATAAATGTTATATTATTGTTACTGCTGCTGCTGTAAGTTCATGAACTCCTTGAGGACAGCAACTCTGTCTTATTTTTGTTTTATATCCCCAATGTCTTACATAAAAACTGCTTATATAGTAGATGCTCAACAAAACTTTAAAATGTAAACAAAGAAGTTGTATCTGCTTTGTTCTTGAGGCAGGATTTCTTGGGACCCACCAACAACACTAGACTTAATAGCAGTCACAAATCTCAAATTATTAGTCATACTACAGATTTTAGAACCCAACTTTATTAGTTAATGTAAATAACTACAGTTGCTATAGAATAATAACTCCAAACCTCAGCAGTTCAACATAGACAGTTTATTTCTTACTCGTAATACAATCGAAAGCATGTTGTATTCTCAATGATTTGTAATACAGATAAAATTACCAAAACTAAGTAAGTCCCTATCAAGTAGAATCAGTGTTATATGTTTATTTATCTGTGTGACTTCCTTAATTATCACTGGTCCTTTACTCATAATTATTAGTACAGTGCATTCCTTGTCTTCCATAAGAATTCAGAAAATATTTATTATTTACTAATCAAACTGCACAATCAGGTTAGTCTGTTCTCCAAACATTTTAGGGGAAAAAACACCTCTAATTAATGAAAAGTTGGACATAAAAGCCTGCATTTTCTAGTTTTATCTAAATTATTTAACTTTGCAGGAAAATTGCTTAAATCATACCCGCACTGAAAAATCTTTTTGTACTAATTTCTAGCACTTCTATATTTAAAAAGAAAATTTCTCAACTAGCTTAGTATGTGTATGACCAGGAGCGGCAAGTATTCTTTCTATTCAACTAGTTTAGTGTATGTAGGACCAGGAGTGATAAGTTTTCTTTTATACACAGGAGTCTGAATCTTCCTACATTTGATGCAGAGAATGTGTTGAGTATAATAAACACTGAATGGTTTCTATTTGGAGGCACGGAGCTAAGTGCTTTCCATGAATTGATCCATTTAATCCTCTCAACAAACCTCATGAGAGAAATTCTATTATTATTCCCTTTTACAGATGAAAGAACTGAGACACAGAGAAGTTTTAAAAAGCATCGTAGGACTCTCAGCTGAGGAGTGCCGAAGTTGGAATATAAATCCAGGCAATCTAACCCACAGCCTATGCTCTTAACCACCACCTTCTCTACTGTCTCTGTAATAGAGCATAGATTGAAGAAAAATAACATAATTTTTGTTGTTGTTGTTAATCTTCATCCAAGGATATTTTTCCATTGATTTTTAAAGAGTGAAAGGGCAGGAGAGAGACAGAGAGAGAGAAACAATGATATGAAAGAGACACATGGATCGATTGCCTCCCATACATACCCTGACCAGTGCCTGGGATTGAGCCTGCAACCGAGATACATGCCGGTGACTGGAATCAAACCCTGGACCCTTCAGTCAGCAGGCCGACACTCCATCATCCACTGAGCCAACTTTGTCTTTACAACATGGAAAAGACTGTGTAAAAATATCACAGGAGTAAAATGTTATCATAAACAATATAGGCACAATTCTCTTTTATTTTTTTTTTAATTTTAAAAAGGTTAAAGCTTTAGTATAACCTAAATAGACAGACTTTGAGTTATGAATTAGCTTGGGAGCTGCTTTCTTTGATGCTAAAAAGGCATTTGATTTGATGTGGCAAAATAATGCAATCCAGTTTTAAAAGTAACATTTGAGCTGAACTCAAGATTTGCTTTTTAAAAAAACAATCTGTAATCTTCAGTTACCAATGGCTGATTTCCAGGTTCTATTTTGAAAGTGATAATTAGGCCTGAAAATTTTTTGCTAACTTTGTTATGTAAATCACACCTTTGGTGGCGGGGGGTGGGGGGGGGCTAGAATTGGACAAAATAACACAACAGCAATAGAAAACCATTTTACCCTGAATGATTTTATTCATCTGTTCAATCAGATGAGACATGTGGTAGGCTTTTGGCCATACTCAATGATTCCTAGAGCTTTTAAAAATTCAGTCTCCAATTTAAAAAAGAATGACCCTTGCTTTTGTTTATTCCAACCTCAAATATAATCTTGAGTTCCTCAGGTCTTGGGTCCCTACCCCTTGACTCATAGAAACTTGAACCACCAGAATCTTAAACATTTTTCTCTTTTTCATTATAGTTCCCCTCAATTTGAATACTTCTCCTCTTGAAATAATACAAATGAATCTTCTGTTCATGTTTTTTAATTCTCATTTCTACATTTTTTCAAACCCTTGAGACTGACAAAATTATGTCACTCCTGAAGACTTTTCTTAGTCAAGGCAATCCCCAAATTAAAGTCTATAACTTATATTACACAACCAATTGGAGACAGCTTCTCCAGGCCAGACAAAAAGAGAAGAGCTGTATCTGTTCTTGCTGCCATGCAGCTTTTGTGGAAGGCAACATGAAAATGGTCTACCAGATAGCATTGAGTGCCCTGCTCTGGCTCCTTGAGAATTAGTGCCTGGTTTTGATGGGAAAGTCCAATTCCAATGATAAACTCAAGATATTTGCAGAACTAAATGTATCTCTAACTACAGCACAGCTTGAAAAACAGATCAGATCAGGTTTCAAAACACAATGTCATTATAACCCTTTTCAAGATGTGGAATTCCTTGAAATGATGGTCCTCAAAGCTAAAGAGAAAAAAAAGTCACAGAAAATCATTTTGTATCAAAATATTTGCTTGAATCTCAACATATGACATTCCCACGGCAGTGGCATTCCACCTTAAGTTACTGTATGGCTTCCTGACTGCTAAAGACAAGAACAAAAGAAGAATAGATATAATTCCCCTATTCATCTGTCAGGTCAGAATAGAGAGGCTGACTCATCGTAGAGTTCTTAGCAGTCATGGTCCTTTCTACCATCAACTTTTTCATTTGTTAGTATGAGCTATTCAATTGCTGTTTTTGGTTCTTCATTCAGGGCCAGAGAGAGTGGAGTCCTTAATGGCTCTTTCTCTCTTACTTCCCCTCTTGACAGGATAGCCAGTTGGACACAAATGCCTTTGTCATCTCACCTCTCGTGCCATCAGCTTTAATCACTTGTCAGTGTGCCTTTCTCTCTTTTCTGTGGCGAGGATAGGTTTCCTGGCACATACACTCTCCGTGCTGCCGGATATGACATTTACCATAGTGCATTTTAAGTTAATGTATATTTAACAATGCATCTACTTTAAGAAAGTCACTGTCCCTCTATTCATATTCTTCCCGGTGATAAAGATCCTACATGAGTGAGGGGACTTTCCTTTTTCTGACTCCAGGTCCTAGTGTATCTAGCATGTTGTAAGCACACTGACTCACAGAAATATTCCCTGATTTCATAATGATATTTCCCTTCTACATTCCTTGGTAGTATTATTTGGAGTACATATTTTACTAGAGGCCCGGTGCACAAAATTCGTGCATTGGGGGAGCCTCAGCCCAGCCTGCAATGATGCCAGTGTCCCGCGCCCCAGCCTCTGGCCAGAGGAAGCACCCTCGCGTGGCTGGGGCGTGGGATGCTCTCCAGAGGCCACTCCCTCCATGCGGCCGGGGCACAAGATGCAGGGCTTGCATCGCCAGGGCGACGCCACCAGCATCCCCCCCACCCCCTGCCACTATGGGTGCCACCATCTTTGTTGCAGGGTGATGGTTAATTTTGCATATAACTCTTTTATTGGATAGGATGCCTTGTTCTATTCTTTCTTATTCTCAACTCACCTATGAGCGGTTCCCAAACCTGTTGCATGTCAGAAATGCTTGGGGAAACTCTACCCCTGCAGATTCTGACTCAGCTGTCCCTGAAACACTTTTTGTTTTTAAAGGTATTATAATTTTTTTCATTCTTGTCCACAATGTGAACTAGATTAAGAGGACCATAGTATCTATAAAGATGTGACCTAAATAATATAAAATGTTAAAGTCCTCTAATGATTCTGAGATAGACAGTCATTGACAGTAATTGAGAACCTTTATTAGCAACTGATAGCAGTAATGGGAGATATTAAAGTAGAGACAGTAATGCAGAGGAAACTAGTAGAGTTGGAGTATAGAGGTAGGAACTAAACGTTAGGTTCGAATGAACAGATAAGGACTCTTAAATGCTATGTTAAAGAATGTGGATTTATTTTGTAAATAATGAAATGCTACTAGAGCTTCTTAGAAAAGGAGTGTCATCATCCACCACAATTTTACAAATATAATTCTGAAAGTATTAGGATAGAGTTTAAGGAGGAGAGACTAGAGTCAGATGAAACCATTAATGGGCCAGAGATAGAATGAGGAGGTCCTGATTAATGAAGGAGGAGAAGGAAGGAATAGATGTATGGGACAATAAAGAAACACTGTCAGGTATTAGAGTGAAGGTGGAGGGAAGAATTAAAAATTGATTACAGGAAGACTTGTGATCCCATTAACTAAGAATGAAGACCCAGATTTTGAGATGAAGATGACAATAGGGGTATATTTCTTACTTGACAAGCAGACTCAACTTGATCTTGGGAACATGCTAAGTAACTGATCAGAAATTTAGGTCTGGAATTCAGGAAAGAAGTCATACTGAAGAAGTAGGTGTAGTACATCCACACAGAGGTACTATTTAAAATAATAACATGGACTACTTCTCAGAGAATTTACATATATAGAGAGTGAGGGAGGTTGGGACCTGTAGGGCTTTAAATTTGAGAGTGGGCTGGCTGAATCTTTTGCTACTCTATTGAATGCATGAGCTCAGTGAAGAGGTCATTATGGGGAATGTGAAAGGAATAAACTGGGAAGGAGTAAAAGGATCATTTGGCAACATCGATGGCTCTGTCAGTCACACTAAACCAACTGCTGTAACGAATGGTCTCCAAATCTCAGTGGCCTAACACAATAGCGGTGTATTTCTCACTTATGTCGCAGTACAATGAGGGTTGGATGGATTTAGATGGGGCAAAGGGTCAGGGGAAGGGAGGGTCTTGACTCTGCTCCATGCACCCATTCAGTTATCCCAGTTTCTTCACTCTTCAACTATGCTGTCAAACCACTCTAGCATCATCCAACAGGGGGATGAGGAAAGAGGAACTGCAGAGGATTTAAAAGACATTTTAGATGTCAGGCCCAGAGGAGATTTATATTGCTTCTCTACACATGCCACTGGTCAGAACTCAGTTATATGGCTTCATCTAACTGAAGGAAATGCTGAGGAAAATAAATTTGCTACATGCCTGTTGGAAAAGAAAGCACATTTGGTGAGCATGTGAAAATATCTCTGCCATAGTCTTCCTTCTCCACCACATATCTATTTCACCCCGCTCCTCCACACGCAGACAAAACCTCCATTTCCCCATGAGAGGCAGCCCCAACTCCCATTCTACCCCTGCGTTCAGCCCAAAGACCGGGTTCTCTGAGTAATGATCCCACCCTCCATCAAGTTCAGATGGAATTTCTCAAGTTCTCGTAAACCAGGAACTAAATAAACTACAAGTTACCTGCCTCTGGACACACATACTCCCAAAATTCAGCAGTGGAATGGGTGCAGAATTACCACCAAAAACATTTCCACTTGGGAAGAGGAAGCAGACATGAGTTAAAGCAATTCTCAAATCCTGCTGGACAGACACTCTGAGGGTCTCCTACCCTGGAATTGGGCTAAGGAAAGATTTTCTTGTACAGGCCCTGCTTCCACTCTTTGGGAGGACTCTTTTGACCATTTATCCTTGGCCATTGTCTCTCCCATCTGGGAGCTTCTTCCTTGTCCAGCATCTTCTTTGGCTGTGACTGAATTGGGGACTTGAGAGAACTGAATTTCCCTCTTGCAACCCGCACAGTTTCAATGAGCCACTTTCAGTTACAGAAACTTGTGAGTCCGAAAGTTGTCTTACTGTTTGAATAGTCAAGCTTTATGTTTGTAATCCAAACTTGCAGTTTGTGTTTTCTTTGGTAATATCGTTCCCTCAAAAGCATAGAATATTTCTGACCTACAAAAGTCATGTTCATCTGAATTGACTAAGTAATCATCCTCCAATTATTTTCTAAACGTAATTCTCAAATATGCTTTGTTTCTTTTTCCTCGCTCTGTGCCTTACTGTCTCAATTTAATGGCAGTTACCTCATTGCCACCATGCTTGGTTGAAAAGCCACACTCTTAATCTGATCTTTGCCAAATGCTTGCATCTTAATGGGTTTTTTAATTTTTTTTCAATCTTATTTTCTATTGACTGGGGCTTAGAAATGGTCACCTTTGCCAATTGATACCTGCATCCTCCCACTGCTAAGCCAAAGCCATATATTTATATAGCACCCTAGTCTTTTAAAAAATATTTGTTATTGGTTTCAGAGAGGAAGGGAGAGGGATAGAGAGAGAGAGAAACATCAATGATGAAAAAGAAACATTGATCAGCTGCCTCCTGCACATCCCGCACTGGAGATCAAGCCCACAACCCAGCCATATGCCTTGACAGGGAATTGAACTGTGACCTCCTGGTTCATAGGTTGACACTCAACCACTGAGCACACCAGCTGGGTGCACCCTGGTCATGTTGCCAATTTCTGTATTATTAAAGACTAAAGGTCCAATGCATGAAATTCGTGAAGGGGTTTGGGCCCCACTGCTGCCGCGGCCAGGGGATGAAGGGAGGGCCTCTACCTCGGCTGCCTCTGCCTTGGCCCCCGCTGCCACA
This sequence comes from Myotis daubentonii, assembly GCF_963259705.1. Lineage (NCBI taxonomy): Eukaryota > Metazoa > Chordata > Mammalia > Chiroptera > Vespertilionidae > Myotis > Myotis daubentonii. Next base: position 66,073,422 of record NC_081846.1, on the reverse strand, counting down.
ATTTCATTTGGAACGTCATCTGGAAGGACATCTGGTCTAATTAGCATATTATGCTTTTATTATTATAGATATCCCAGCTGCTATTATAACACAAAAATCTCACTGAGTTTCTAGCTTATGTCACAGTCAATGCATGTTAGGGAGAAGGGAATATCTAGACTCCCCCTAACTTTAACTATAACTTTTATTATAAGCTTATTGTATTTGTGTCCTTTCCTAACATTCATATGTTTAGGTATTGTCCACCAGGAATCTCAGAATGTGACCATACTTAGAGGCAGGGTATTTATAGAGGTAATTAAGTTAAAATTAGATCATTAGAGTGGGCTTTAACCAAGTATAACTGGTGTCCCCATAAGAGGAGGAAATTTGGACACAGACATACACAGATGGAAGACGATGTGAAGACACAGGAAGAAGACAGCCATCTGCAAGCCAAGGAGAGAAGCCTGAAACAGACCCTTCCTTTACAGTCCTCAGGAGGAACCAACCCTGTGGCATCTTTATCTCAGACTTTTATCCTCCAGAACTGTGAGGAAATAAAATCTGTTGTCTATGTGACCCAGTCCATGGTACTTTTTTATAGCCATCCTAGCAAATTAATACAGCTTCCTAGTCATCCAGTGTTATCCAGCCAACGTATAAAGAGAGAATGTGGAGAATCTTGAAGGTGATTTCAGGGTCACTTTCTAGACATTTCAGGGACTATGCCTATGTACCACGTTCACCCCCAGAGTATTAGCTAGAATTCAGTCACATGGCCTCATCTTAGTGCAGGAGAAGTAAAGATATAAAATGAATTTGGTGAGCCCATAAAAGTGTTTCTGCTAGAAGTTGGGTAGCCTGAATTTGAGGTGGGAATGACTCTCTACCCAATCCCGGAATTAGCATATATAATAGTCCCCTCTTATCCACAAGGGATACATTCCAAGTTCCCCAGGAGATGCCTAAAACCTCGGGTAGTACAGAACCTTATCATGCATCACTTAACAACTGAGATACTTTCTGAGAAATGCATTGTTAGATGATCTCCTCATTGTGCAAACATCATAGGGTATACTTACACAAACCTAGATGGTACTTATGGACATCAGGATAAGTCACGTCCCAGGTGGGACAGAGCTGGACTCACATGATTTCATCAGGCTTCTCAAAATGGCATACAATTTAAAACTTATGAATTGTTTATTTCTGGAATTTTCCATTTAATATTTTTGGACCACAACTGACTACAGGTAACAAACTGCAGAAAGCAAAGCTACGGGTAAGGACTACTGCAATTTCAGAAGAGAATTGGGAGGTGAGCAGATGGAAGAGATCCCTTCCTCATTTACATTTTGCTTTGCTGTTTATAAAATATAATTTCTCAGTCGTTACTCAATTCATTTGGTCCTCAAAACAGCCCATGCAGGTATCCACTGAGCAAATATTTGTTGAGCCTCTCCCTTCAGAATTTCCCAGTCCATTAGATGTCTAGGTGGATAGGTAGGTACATAGTTGTAGGGATATTATTATCTTTATTTTATATTTAAGTAAATAGAGTCACAGAGACATTGACTTGCACAAGTCATACAATTAGCAATTAATTCAGTACCTTAAGAAATCTGTATATTTACAGTGCCTGGCAGGCATATAGTAAATACTAGTCATCCCACTCCACCCTTGACTTTCACGTCCTATGTAGTTTTCACATGTTACAGAGAATAATTGAGTACATTAAAATGGTAAGTGAAAGATGCAATATGAAAAGCATGATTATTTTAAATGCCTCTAACTATACATGCATACAGCACTTGTTCTGTGACACCACTGTAGAGTACAAACTCCTAAACCACACACTCAGACACGGCTGCCACACGTGGCCCTTCCCACCTGAGATGCCCAACTTGGGAGAATCTGCTGTGCTCACCTTTCATTCCATGAAACATGGTTTGGAAACCCATTCTCTTGTGTTTTCTCATGCTTTTCTCACCTCCTGGAATATCAGCTCCTTCCCTCTTTGCTTAACTATCTAAATCTTACCAGTTCCTCGGGTCACTGATGTGGCCCCCTCATAGCTTTCCCTGCATATCTCAGCCCGCCTCAAGCCTCCACTAGCTGGACTCACTATTTATAATATTATTTTGGCATACCCTCGTTAGGATTACCTTAAATACTTTTTAAAATGCTCAATTGACTTAGATTAAGCATATTTTTATATTTCTAAACTTCTGGGCCTTTCAAAATTCATTTTGTGGTTAGAATAAATTTGCATGAATTGCCTGCTCATTTACTTCTGACAAAGTCATAAGTTGGCAGATCTTTTTTCAGTGTGGTGTCTAGATATGGTCTTCTCTGGTCAAAAATGTAAAATAGATAACCTCATATAGCCTTTCAAGTCTTTTTGCCTTTTTTAAAATAATGACTCCTATAGCATCTTCCTCCTATTAACAGTACAGAGGGCTTGCTTGGCCTCATAGGTCTGCCTAGGAGAATGCCTGTGGCCAAATACACTTTCAATTTTCTTCATTTCTTTCCCAGCAAAATATACCTGTCCTCTCCCACTTCCAGGTGTGCAAACTTAATCAGATAAACAAATTTACATAAGATACAGATGCTAAACACAGCAGCAGTTTTCTGGTTGAAATTTCATGACATCCAAGATTGGCTGTGAAAATTGTAGTCAGTGAGGTATCCTTGGAAGTAGGAGGGTAGGATATGAAGAACATTGATGTCCTTCAAATGAGAAAGCCATACACACATGAGCAAAACTCTAGTCCAGTAAAATACCAATGTAAGGAGAAAAAAATGCTCCTTAAAACTGATTGAGTAATGGAACATCTTAAAGCGTGGAATCTATCGAAATATTTTTTTACAGTTTACCCTATTATATTAGTTTCAGGTGTTTATACAACTTATGAAGTGATCACCTCAATAAATCCAGTATCCATCTGACAACATACAATATTATTGACTACGTTGTACTTTACATTCCCATGACTATTTTTATAACTGACAATTTGTACTTCTTAACCCCTTTCACCTTTTATATCCACCCCCATCCCCTCCCATCCGGCAACCATCAGTTTGTTTTCTGTATCTATGAGTTTGTTTCTGTTTCACTTGTTCATTTATTTTGTTTTTTAAATTCCACATATAAGTGAAATCATCTGGTATTTGCCTTTATGGAAATAATTTTAGTGTTGAGGTCTTGTACCCCTATTGTAGCTTTCTCCATTAGTACTTTATGGTTACAAAGCACAATTATAAAGCTGGCCAGCTACTTAACATAAAAAGTTCATTCTAGCAACAACAAAAGAACTGTTTTCTGACTTAGCATTCAATAAGAGAGACAAGAACAAGTCATTCTTTAAAGGGCAATTTTCTGTTTAACAGTAAATGAGCCTAGTAGAAAAATAATGAATAGATTTAAGCATGAAAAGCATCTGCCTTCTCTGCAAGTCTGCTGGCTGGCAGGGCCACAAAAGTGGTCCAAGGCCTAGAAGTAGTTACACAGGCATTGACTACTTCTGAGAGAGCTGGGAAGGGGCAGGTTGCATTTTTAGATTATGAGCTTCAGGTACCTGGAGACCATAACTTGTTGAATCTCGCAGCACACTCTTGCACAGTGCCACATGCATTTTTGACATTCCAGTGTCCTTTACTACTGATAGCGGAAACCCGTCTATCTTTGTCCATGAACCTCAAGAGCAGTAGAGGAACTTTCACCTGTGCTCAAGTGTTCCCATACCACTTAATGCCCATCCAAGAGCGGAGAAGTCTTCCCCTACTTCATCATAAAATATTTTATGATGCCAATTATGGGAAACCCAATCACTCACATAATTCATAGTGAGATGAAATAAAGTGCCTGGAGAATCATGGGAATGATCATAAAAATGGTCATGGATGCACACATCTTTCTAATTTCAATAATTCCTTTTTCCTGGAAATAGAGGGAATTAATCATTCATTCCTCCCTTTTAACTATAAATATAGATATAAATGCATTTACATGGAGGAGTTAGGTTGAGCATCATAATCACCAACTTCCTTTATGAATGGGGTCAATTCAAAGGAAGGAGAAAAAGACAAAAACTAGCAACATTCCCCCCTCTCTCTCACTGTATTAGTTTACTATAAATACATAGGAAAGGAATATTCTTACACTTTTATTTAACTTTTAATTAACAATAATTTAAGGCCTTCATTATAAAACATCAAATGAAAAAGAGCAGAGTTAGCTTACTTATGTATATATTTATTTTAGTGGAACTCCCAGGTATAGGTATTTAAAAGCACATCAAAGGGTAAATTGTTAATTACAGAACTAATGTGGCATACTGATTCCCTGAAAAGTTTCTTAGCTCTATTTTCCTCTATCACACACAAATGGAGAACCTACTCTTTTGTGCATATATTTTTTTTGTTTCCCATTTTAACAGCTTTACCACCAACTGAATTAACATGAACATGTTTGTGAATCCTACAAACAAAACTCTGTAGTCTGCTTTCTTTATAAAAAAGTCTGCTTAATAGTCTTTTGGTTGTTATGAATTCTTTTCATCATCTTTGCACTATACAATCTCAAGTCTTATTATAAATGACAAAAAATATTTTTTAAAAGAAGAAAAACTAGCTTCAGTGATCCTTGTTCAATCCATTACCATAGAACTTCTCTGAAACACCAATGACAATGCTTTTACACACTTTCCCATCAGCACTTTCATCTGTCCCGCATCTCTCCTTTCTAGCTTCAAATGTGCGAAAGAAAGATGCAAAGTCACAAAGAAGCACACCTTATACTTTCCCCCAAAAAAGAATGAGGTTCTGAAGCTCCATCTCTGAGTGGGTGACCAGTCAGGTTCTCCTAACTTGTGTCCTCCCCTCTGCCTCAGGATGTGCACCCACAAACAGAAGTGGTGAAAACAGGTAGGGGGCTGTCACAGGTCCCCCTGCTCTTACTCAGGACTGAGTGAGGGGATTTGTTCGTGGCCCCACGCATGTGTGTGAGAGCAGGAGGAAGGAGGAAGTGCAAAGGGTCTTCTCCAACCCTGGCTACTTGAACACTTCACATTGCCATGTACCCACCATCTTCAACAACTGACTGCAGATCTCTGTGCAAATGAAAATATCAGGCCCCCAAAAAGTGACTTTTCTAATGCTTCAAATAGACAACCCACATCCTCACAAGGGAAACAAATTCTTGTTTATTTAAAAAATGTCTTTTGTGCTTGGAACCAAAACACTCCTCTAAACAATATCACGTGGTGGAAAACAAAAGGAACAAAGGAGGTTTTAGTAACTGGGTCTTGTTGTGTTAAATAAATGCAGCATGAAGTTTACATATTTATGTGGGTGTAATGATGTAATCTGATCTCAGAAAACTCATACCTTTACAAGATGATGTTGGGATATATGCATTCCTGGGTACTGAGATTAACAAGACATTTATATAAAATGGCACACATTGTTGGGAAAGAAAAAATATTGCCACTTTTATGAAGAAAAAAAAAAGACAAAGACCAGCCATTCATATAAAGTATTTTGCTCAATTGTCTGTTAGCTTAAAATTGGATTACTCTTTTTTCCCTTCCAGATTAGAATGGTCCAACAAATTTTCTCTAAGCACTCCTAAGCCAAGCTGAATCTTGTTTTCTTTTTTCTATTTCTTTTATTTCACACTAAAATTTTCTCTATTTTTTGGTCCTTTTGTATTGTATATAAGCCCCTGCATATCTTTTGTGAACATCTCTTTTCCCAGTCCCAAGAAGCAGGTAGATTTGACTCTACCTTGTTCAAAGAGTATGTGTCTGAAGCTTACCTCCTAGCTGCCTTGGGAAAATTAGTCTGCATGACAACCGTACTCTTAGCTTCACATTGGCAGGGGAGAGTTTGGAGGGTATATGTGTATGTAAGCATTATAAATCACCAGTATCAAACCCAGCTTGAGGTACATACAGAACCAGGGCCTGCATTTAGAGGCGCCACATTTAGACATTTCAATTCTGCCCTCTTTTCTAGGAAACCTCAACAAACTGAATTTCTACCCTTTTTCCAATACTGTTAAACCCATAAGTGGCAAGATTATGGTTTGCATTCCCAGTGGTCTGACCCAATGCTAATATAATAGCTAGTATTTATTGAGCACTTAGTATATGCCAAGCATTGTTCTAGGCACTTAACATAAACTATGACATTTAATCATTTCAACAGCACTATGAGTAGTGTTAATTTTACCCCCATTTTACAGGTGTATTCAGTAACTTGCCAAAGTACAAATTCACATTTGTAAATAGGAGCAGAGCCAGAATTCGAAGCCAGAGTGTGCACTCCTGACCACTGAGCAACACTTCTTCCAGCTCCCCAGACACTTAATCAAATTTTGATATGAGGATAGAGGATTTTTCCAAGTAGGGTCATGAAAATGTGGGAAAGCAGTTGAAAGGCCAATTTTTCAACTATAAAGGGGAATATCTTTGATAACTCAGAAGCTCTGCCTTTTTTTTTTTTTTAAATATATTTTATTGATTTTTTACAGAGAGGAAGGGAGAGAGAGGAAGGGAGAGAGATAGAGAGTTAGAAACATCGATGAGAGAGAAACATCGATCAGCCGCCTCCTGCACATCTCCTACTGGGGATGTGCCCGCAACCCAGGTACATGCCCTTGACCGGAATCGAACCTGGGACCTTTCAGTCCGCAGGCCGACGCTCTATCCACTGAGCCAAACCGGTTTTGGCAGCTCTGCCTTTTTATCATATGTTCAGCCACTGAGCAATGAATGGTATCTTTTGAACCAGGCTGTGGTGTAGACACTGCCCTAGACCTAAATGATATCAGTAACTTTCTACATGACCTCTATTTCCAATCTCTTCCCAATCCATGTTCTATCCTTTCCAAATCAATTCTAGTAAGGGTTCTAATATTCTATGCTTTCTACTGTGTTCTATGCTTTTAAAATTGATTCTATTCCTGGCTCCAATACAGACCAAATCAGAATAATTGAGTAAAATAATCGGATTCTCTTATTTATCTCAAAATGTAAGCTCATTTTCATTTCTTCTGTATTGCCTTTTAAATAGTTGACTCTCAACAATGTTGCAGTTATTTAAATAAGGTGCTTGTCGGTCTTGACTACTCTTTGGGAAATAGTGTGGGGTAATCCCAATTGACAAAATATTCTGGGTAGAGGCAGGGGTAGACATGCACAAAATTATGCATACACAGGCAATTTTCCTTTGAATCTACATTGTTAGTTGTGTATTTAGCTACGAATAATAGAAAAACTAACTAACTAGCTCAAATCAATAAAGAGTTTCTTTTTTTCTATATAAGATCCAGGGTAGCAATTGTCACGATTATTCCACTGCTCAAGCATGTCCTGAGGTTCAGGCTCTTGATATGCTTCCCCTTTACTATATATACTCTTTGTACTGGCTTTCCCTCAGCATGATTTTTATCTTATGTGGAAGGATGTCTCTGGACATCACATCCATACTCAGAGCAGGCAAATGGGAAGGGGCAACACCAGCTAGCCCTTTCACTAGGAAAGCAATGCTTCACCAGAAGCCCCCTCTCCCACCCCAGGGAGGCTTTTACTTACATCTCATTGGTTGGCATATTGTCACATGGTCACTCATCAGCAAGGAAAGCTGGGGAAGTCAATTAGCCTTTGCAGCCTCTTTAGTGAAAGGAGGCAAGAGGGAAGGGGGTTGGAAATTGCTGTGGTCATTTGTGGGGCCAGGTGGGTACTTGAAGTATCGGGCGCGGGAGGACCACCCTGTGGAGTACATGGTTGTCTGGCCACCATGCAGTGCATCTGAAGCTAGTACCGACTAGCACTGACTGTAAACTGTAATTGAAAAGTGAAGGGAAAAAATTGCTGTTGGGCCCTGGATGGCGTCCTCAGTGGGGAGAGCGCTGACCCTCACACTGAAGTGTCATGGACTTGATTCCCGGTCAAGGGCGTACACCTCAGTTGCAGGTTCAATTCCTGGCCTGGTCGTGTGGGAGGCAATCAACGATGTGTCTCTCTTACATTGAAGTTTCTCTCTTCCTCTCCCCCTCCCATACACTCTCTCTGAAAATCAATGGGAAAAATATCCCCGGGTGAGAATTAACAAAACAAACAAGCAAAAATGCTGTTGGTCAGCCAGTCAAAAGTACCTGCCACATATCCTTTTTTTTCCCTCTATTTTCTTTGCCCCCATGAAAGCATTACTTCCAGGAAATTCATAACAGGTGCTCTTTCCACCACCTCTTACCAGTCTATATACCAAAACTATTTCCAAGGAAAGACTGTAGACTTATGGCAAACTCTGAGTAACAATGACCTCTCCGGCATTTATATGTTAAGAGGAACCAAAGTCTTAAGCTAGACCGTCAGTTATCTCTCATCACATGCACTTTTGACCACTAGGGTCGGATAACTCTTTGTTCTACATGACTGACTGCTCATGCAGGGCATTCTCATCACGCCTGGCCCCTTCTCCAATAGATAGTAGTAATATAAAACATCTCTCATTTCTAAATGCCCCATAAAGGGCTTCCAGGTGAGACCCACTGAGTCAATGGAGCTCCTAAATGCACTGTCAGAAACCAGCAGCTTGGGACTGAGTAGGAAACTGAGTTGGGAAAGAGAGTGGAAAGGAAAGTCTGATGGGTCAACAAGACCCTCTCAGAACCCCTGAGAAGTTAATGCATCTGAAAAAGAGAAAAGCCTAAATAACTTTTCTTCACTCCTTGCCATTAGCTCTTAAGAAAGATCATCTGGGGTCCTGACCAACCTCACTGCATTCACAACCCATCAAAGACCACAAATGGAATGAGCACAGGGTTAGTGAGTAGGTTTGCCATTCAGTTCGGAGAATGGCCAACAGAGCAGACATTTACGCACCCCACGTACAAACACATGTGGTCATGCATGCTTGTTTTAAAAACCAGTTTGTTGCTGTATCATCATATACCATACGGTTCACCCGTTTGAAGAACACAATAGCCATTTTGTTTTCAAAGTGGATTTCACTTGTGTCTGGACTAGTTGTTCTCTCGGAGCCTTTCCAGCTCAGGGACTCTCCAGTTTGTTGTGCTCTCCTATTTGCCCTCTTTATGAGGGGATGGAGGGGGTGGAAAGGAGAAAGCCTGGCTCTGCAATCAGTCCTGTGGGCAGAGACTCTACCTGCTTCAACAGCCTTGCACCAAGTACATGGGGAATAGTTATAATAGTTATAAGTTGCAATGTCCCTCAAAGAGCTCAAAGCTGACATTATATATACAATGTTATATGTATAACAATGACAGGAGTACTTATTTTCATGCCTGCAGTAAGTAGATAATGGGTAAATATGATTATCTTTACTGCAGTAATAACGAAAGTGAAAGGCATTGGTTGGGATGGCTGAGTCAAAGTCCTTCCATTTATCCCGGGTTAACTGTGCTGAGACTTCCAGTGAGAGTGCTCTGCTTTTATCTCTTAGGAGAATAAACGTTAATGGCAGTTTTCTACACAGTAGAGAAGCAAAAATTACAATCAAATACAATTTCTTTGTAACATATTCTTGAGGTGTTTTTTCAAACTTGATCATCTGTTACTAACAATGAAGATATAGCATGTATATAACAATTTATCCACACAGCACTTTTCAAATGTTAATTAAACATCACAAGCACTCTGGGACTGAGGAAAAAAAACTTATTGTATTTGACTTATTTGCTTCTTGTAACATATATGTTAAATACTCTGTTTTGAGTTCATTAGAATATTTGTGACACAGATTAAGAAAATCTCATTTTAACTATTGACCTACATTCTTTCATAATGCAATAGAAAGTGTTATTTAAAGTATTGATTAAATATTCTGAAATTTTTATTTAAACAGAATAATATGGAACTTGAGGCTCTTAATGTATATTTGGTATGATATATTGTAATTTGAAAGCATAATAAAGTAATATTAATTGGATTGTTTTAAATCAACCCTTGAGAGAGGGTTAAACAGATCATCAAAATTATTAACATTTATCAAACCTTCTCTAAGTTAGACACAATTATAAATGGTTTACATTTATCAGTCCATTTAATCCTGGCAACAGCTCTCTAAGGAAGAACACACAGTGATCCCCATTTCACAGATGAGGAAACAGATTGAAGAGAGGGGTAATAATATGAGTATGGTTAGATAGCTAGTAGGAAGCTTAGATAGGTAGCCTGGCTCCAGAGTTCATGCTCTTAAATTAAACTCTATCATACACTATTAAATTCACAACTGAGAGTAAATTTCTAAAAAAGACATTGTAAATCAAAGTCCAATTGAAATTTATTAGGATACAACCTATCCAGGCCCTTAGAAGTCTTAAAAATGCTTACTTGTGAATATAAAAAATGAGCTTAAGTTATGGCACCATTACAGATTTGGAAAAAATAATGATAGATTTCATATTTTTAAGGTGGATTTTAATGCTTGGTAATTATTTTAAATGCACATATATTAAAAAATATTCTCTGACACTAATCACAGTTAAATTTTTGAATTTTTAATTTGTCAATTTGTCTGTTAATAACTTTTAAAACAACTGTTAAACTTAACACTAAGTGGAAAATATGCCATATGTAAAATTTCTTCTTTAGATATGTAAAGTACATAAAGATGTGTCTGTGTGTGTATGTGTATGAGAGAGAGATTGAGAAACAGAAAAAATAAGTTAAGAACAAGTTGAATAAAATCTTTATATTAAGAAAGAACCAAACATCTATGTAACCTTTGTTCACATATGTTGTTTCAAATATAGGAATTTCAGTGTATATTCGCTAAACATTCTCCATGCATACAATGTCTATTGAGCTTCTGCTATGAATCTTTGACAAAGAAGAAAAATGTTTTAAAATTTGTCTAGCATCCTCTTATCTATAATGATTATATTAGTACAAATAAATTGAAATAAAAAGGAATGTTCATTTACTATGATTGAATCTATCAAGATACATGACTTAACATCTAGATTGAATCAAAGTATAGTATCATCCTGAAATAATTCGTTTCATTTTATTGTGGATTAGGTTTATACTTTAGTTCAAATAATGACCTCAAGTATCTCATTAAAATGCACATAAAACCTAGATTATTAATGTAAATTTTACCTCTATCACCAATCCTATCTAATAAAAGAGAAAAATGGTAATTGGCGTACGACGATACCCTTTTCATTGGCTAATCAGGGCTATATGCAAATTAACTGCCAACTAAGATTGGCAGTTAACTGCCAACAAGATGGTGGTTAATTTGCATATGTAGGCACAATGCAGGGAGGCCAAAGGGAAAGCAGGAAGAAGCCCCCTGCCACTGACAGTGATCGGAAACCCAGGGGGGAGCTAAGAGCTGGGGGGCAGGGCAAAGGCGGCCCTGGGGCTGCCTTTGCCCTGCCCCCCAGCCATGATTGGAGAATCAGGTGCCTTTTCCACCCTGGCCAGTGATAGCAGGAAGTAGGGGTGGAGCCAGCGATGGGAGCTGGGCACGGTCGAAGCTGGCAGTCCCAGGAGCTAGGGGCCCCTTGCCTGGGCCTAAAGCGAAGCCCACGATCGCGGGGCCACTGCAGCTGTGGGTACCCGCTGCCCGGGCCAGATGCCTCAGCCAGAGGCGTCCTGCAGGGGCAGGGGCGGAGCCCACGTGATCGCGGCGCCCCCCGCTGCCACTGCAGGTCCCCGCTGCCCGGGCTGGACGCCTAGGCCAGAGGCGTCAGGCCTGGGCAAGGGGCCGATCCTGTGATTGGAGGGTGATGGGGGTCAACGCCTGAGGGCTCCCAGTATGTGAGAGGGGGCAGGCTGGGCTGAGGGACACTCCCCCCCGCCCCACACCCAGTGCACAAATTTCGTGCACCAGGCCCCTAGTCTATACTAATAAAAGGGTAATATGCTAATTAGACTGGGTCAACTGGCCATTTTCTGGGCATCGGACTTCCTTCCAGACAAAGCCATGGTGGTGGAGGCCAAGGCAGAAGCAGTTAGGGGTGATCAGGCCATCAGGGGAGAGCAGTTAGGGGAAAGATCAGGCTGGCAGAGAAGGGCAGTTGGGGGCGAGATCAGGTCAGCAGGGGAGGGCAGTTGGGGGCATTAGGCAGGCAGGCAGGTGAGTGGTTATGAGCCAGTGGTCCTAGATTGTGAGAAGTATGTCTGACTGCCAGTTTAGGCCCACAGGGATCAGGCCTAAACCAGCTGTCGGACATCGCCCAAGGAATCCCGGATTGGAGAGGGTGTAGGCTGGGCTGAGGGACACCCCCCTTCCGTGCATGAATTTCGTGCACCGAGCCTCTAGTCCGGTAATAAAAGGGTAATATGCAAATTGACCCTAATAGCAGAACTATCAGGAATGACCAGTCGCTATGACATGCACTGACCACCAGGAGGCAGATGTTCAATGCAGGAGCTGCCTCCTGGTGGTCAGTGCGCTCCCACAGGGGGAGCTCCACTCAGCCACAGGCTGGGCTGACAGCTGTGAGTGCAGCGGAGGTGGCAGGAGCCTCTCCCACCTCCTCAGCAGCACTAAGGATGTCCAACTGTGGTTTAAGCCCGGGCGGGCCTAACCCAACAGGTGACATCCCCCAAGGGGTCCCAGACTGCAAGAGGGCACGAGCTGGGCTGAGGGACACCCCCTGAGTGCAAGGATTTTCATGCACCAGGCCTCTGGTATTGTATAACAGTGGCTCCATTGTATTATCAGTGTTTTAAAAGTCAACTTTGAGAAAGTTACAGAATTCTCACCTCCTGTTGAACTAACACAGCAAATCCCCATGGGTGTTTTCCACTTCTCTGTCTTCCTTCTCTCACCACCATGCCCCCTCCCTTCACACCCATCCCCTCTAAGGGGAAGGAGGCACAGCCCTGAGCAGCCATGTATGGTCAAAGACATTAGAAAATAACTCAATTCTAAAAACACCCTAGCTATTATATCACTCATTAGGCAGATGTATGCATTGCACCCTTTTGTTACTTTTTTCCCTCCAGTTAACAATTCCATCACTTCATCTGTACTCCTGAAAGTGTAAATATACTCTCATGAGAGTTAAAAACAACAAAAGTAGGCATGGAGCTTACAAATCAACCATGGCAATATTGTGAAATTCTTATTAAATTAATGTTAGCTTTATTAGCCCTCTACTTTGAATAGCTCATTTCCTTTGCTTTGTCAGAAAGACAACTATTTTAAAGGTATATGTCAAGATAGGAACAATAAAATTTAGTAATGAATAGAGAGTGCATAGAAAATTATTAAGACATTTTACACTTACCTTCAAGAGCACAAAGTTTTTCTTTCACTTTTGTCTTTGTTTCTGAACTACAACTTCAGGAATGAGAAACCTTATACCTGATATATGTGTTATGGAAGGCTGATAGAGATAATGCCACTCACAAACTCTTGTAAATCTCAATCAAAACTCTAACTCAAAGATATGGAGCCTAACCATCAAACAGTCTTCCAATTTAGGAGTCAATCATTTTGATAAAGCACCAGATTTAGTGATGTTAAAAGGAAGTTATAACCTAGTAAATCCACTTCTGCGAATATATCCAATGAAAACTGAAACACTGATTTGAAAGAATATATGCATCTCTGTGTTCATTGCAGCATAAGTTACAACTAGAGGTCCAATGCACAAAAGTCATGCACGGGCTCGGTCTTTGCAGCCCCTCACAGCCTTGGCTGGCCCTGGCAGCCCCTGGCAGCCTCGGCCAGCCCTCGCAGCCCCGGCTTTGTCCAGAAGGCCGTCCAGAAGGTTGTTTGGCTGTTTGGTCTAATTAGCACATTAGTTCTTTATTATATAGGATAGCCAAGACTTGGAAGCAGCCCAAGTGCCCATCAGTAAATGAGTGGATCTAAAAGCTGTGATATATTTACACCATGGATTATTACTCAGTCATAAAAAAGAAGAAAATCTTAACCCTTGCAACGGCCTGGATGGATCTGGAGAGTATTATGCTAAGTGAAATAAACCAGTCAGAGACAGACAAATACCATATGATTTCACTTACATGTGGAATCTAATGAACAAAACAAACAAAATAGAAACAGACTCATAGATACAGAAAACAGACTGAGAGCTGTCAGAGGGGATGAGGGTTGGGGAGCTGGGTCATAAAGGTCAAGGGATTAAGAAGAAAAAAAAGCCATACTCACAGACACAGACAACATTATGGTGATTTCCAGAGGGAAAGGGGCATGGATAGAGGTAGAAGAGGGTAATGGGGGGATAAAGGGTGATGGAAGGAGACTTGACTTTGGATAGTGAACATGCAATCCAATATATAGATGATGTATCATAGAATTGACCTCCTGAAGCCTATATAATTTTATTAACCAATGTCACCCCAATCAATTCAATAAAATTTTAAAAAATAAAAAATGAAAGTTACAATAAAAAGAGGAAAATATGGCAAAATATCAGGGTACACTATATTCTAACTTGTCTCACTAGGGAATTAATGTGCTATAATGTTTTATCACAATCTAGATGTTATGTGAAATAATTGTGTGACAAATGAACGCAACTAAGTGTCACAGGGACCATAGATAGTGAGGGGGTGGTTGATGCCTCAAAAGGATGACATCCTATATTAAAGTGCCATGGTAAGAAGGAGTATTTTTAAAATATATATTCTTATTGGTTTCAGAGAGGAAGAGAGAGTGAGAGAGAGATAGAAACATCAATGATGAGAGAGAATCATTGATTGGCTGCCTCCTGCAAAACCCCACTGGGGATTTAGCATGCAACCGGGGCATATGCCCTGGCCAGAATTGAATCATGACCTCCTGGTTCATAGGATGATGCTCAACCACTGAGCCATGCCAGCCAGGCAGGAAGGAGTATTTTTAAAACTTATTATTTTTTATTATGAAAGTAATATTTTCCTTTGTGTGCTACATAGTTGAGTACTATATATAGAATTATACATGTATTATATATATGTTGTGTATGTATATAGAATTTTTCCTGCTATTTTCATCTAGCATTACATCTTACATTATGTTTTCTTAAGCAAGTGTTTTGAAAATGTAATTAAGGAACCCCTATTCTGTCACCCCCACCAAGTCAAAAGTACAAAAAAAAAAAAGAAATAATAAAAATTGGACAGCCAGCTAAATGTGTCCTAGTGCTGAAGCAAAAACTTATCATTATTGATCACCTGAGCTTTCACGGGAATAAGGGTATGGCATGTAGATACAGTACTCTTTACGTTGCAGATAATAGAAAACCCAACTCAAACTCTTTAAGGCTCAAACAGCGCTTAAAGAGCTGAAATCCAGAGGCAGGTCTGAGTGCAAGTATGGCTGAATTTAGCAGCTTGTTGATTTGACCAGTGAGCCAGCTTCTCTGTGTCTCCCACACTTTACCTTCCTTGCTGCTGATTTTATTGCCCAGCTGCATGTATTTGCCCCTGGTGGCCACATCCACAGCAGCTTCAGGCCTGACATCCTCATAGAACACCAGCCACGAAAAAAAAAAAAGGACCTCAGCAGTCAAATAAAATTTTTGGTTCAGGATCTCCTTGGTTCAGGTTGGACCACATGCCTAACTCTGGACAAGTCACAAGGATCACAGAAATGAGATATTGATAAGCTAAATGAGGCCCAGTCTAGGAATGAGAACAGGGTCAATCCCACCTACCAAACCAGAATAGAGAAAGATAGGCTGGGAAATGATTATCGCAAGACAAATAAAACAAAATAATAAAATAAATAGTAAAATATATACTCTATACCAGCTTATTATTGTTCCACTGTGATTGGCTCAGATCAGACCTCCCTTGGTCTTCACAAGATAAAATGAGAAATGTGAAAATTTAGTAGATGATTTATAAGTGAACAATGAAGATAAATATAAGTATTTGATTTCTTAATCTAATAAAGGGAAACCTGAAATCTGATGCAACAGACTCCACAGGAATAGTTGTAAAAAAAAAAAAATCTACATTATTTTCTTTTTCAGAAACACTAAAGTTTGGGTCTCCTAGATTTACCCTTCAATGAAATCTTCTTGCTATGAGACTCCTTGTCCTATCACAGAGCCAGGCTGGATTCCTGTATCACTTCACCATGGCTTAGAGCGGCAGAATTAGCCTGGCCTTGTGCCTAAACATCCTGTCACTCACAGAACAACAGCTATAACAAAGGCTAATGTCTATTGGCTACTTAGAGTGCTAAGAGCTTTGTTTTCATTTAAGTGTCATAATTCCATTAGGTGGTAACTGTTATTATCCTCATTTTAAAGATGAAGACATGAAGGTGAGTGTCTTCTTCTCCAAGGTCATAGCCTCTAAGTCGTGCAGAATTATTTCTACATGTGCATGTGAGAAACAACACAATGACCCTACACGGAGGCAGTTGCAGAGCTCAGAGATGTGGTGTGCTTTCAAAGAAGAGTCTCACTTTTCTTCAGGACATATTTAAGTGCTTTATGAGAATGGTTATAATGTCTTATGCTCTTTAAATGTTCCTTACAGACATCTCAAGACTACAACCAGAATTGGGACTCATGGACCATGTTAATGGATGGGTTAATCTGGCCAAAGAGAGTCTTAAACTGTTGTTCAAATCTATATATGTAATTTATGATAGGCACATAGACCTATTTGAATTTTAAAGTCTCTTTTACATGCCAAATCTATAAATATAGATTCTCTCTTTACAATTAAGCTCCCGTGTATCTGTCAGTGATTGTTCCACAACAAACCACTCCAATAGTCAAGTCATAGAACGATAACCATTGATTCTAGTCTCTGAATCAGCTGAAGTGCCTTTGCTTCAGACTACACCAGAACTCCCCCGCTTCACTGCTCTTACTCAGGTGCCCCGGCTAAAGGAGCAGCAGATACCTGGGGTATGTTCGTAATCTTGGTAGAGGCAGGAAAGCAAGAGGGCAAATCCTAGTATGGAAGTACACGTCAAACCTTTGCTCACATTTCTCACATCCTGTTGGCTAAGGCAAGTCACACAGCCCAGATCAACATCAATAGAATCGGGAAATATATTTCTCCCTTGGAAGTGTTTTTTGGGGGAAGAAACTAAATATTATCTGAACAATAACTGATTCTATCACAACTCCTCAAATAAAGAACAAAGAGAAAAGATTAACATGTAGTAAGAAATACCCACTTACTTAGCAATTTAAAAAAAATTATGGAACAGGTACAATGTAGTGATTTTGAAGCTAGATGCTAGGACTGCAATAATGAGTAATAGTTCACTGACAAAATAAATGTTATTTCCTTGTGAGCAATCCCATTGGTAAATATACCCTTCGCCATTGGACAGCTGAAGAAACAAGGGCATCAAGAGATCAAATAATTTGGTCAAAGTCACACAGGTAACAAGTAGCAAAGGTAGAATGTAAAGACTGAGTATAGAGGCTAAATTTTTTAACCTCATCAATGTTGTTTCCCAATAACAAATAAATTCTCATATGGCTTCAGAAATGAATAATGAAAAATAAATCTCCCATCAGTTAGAGTTCGATCAGGCAAGAAGAACCGATATGAGTGACAGAAAACAAGGAATCCACCATGTAGGCATTAGTCCTCATGCAATCATAAATGTCTGCCGCATGTAGGTCTGATGGCTAACCCTGAACATCAGAGTTCAGGAAGAGCAGTTAGACACAAGGACAAATCAGAGCCTGTGAGGAAACACTGAAAGGTCACCTCATCACTCACCACATCCAGTCCCAACGATTTGAGCCACCTGTCAACCACATAGCTGTACTTACCCCGGGGCCCAGGATTTTCAGAAGCTGAAAGGGTTTGATGGGAGCCGGAGATGGTGTGGGCCCAGCAGCTGTACCTTGTCAACAGCAGATCAAATGCCAACAGTGCCTGCCCTGCAGCACTCCTCAAGCCTAGGGATGGCTGCCCATTGGTACCAAATCCCACCAATTTTTCTGTGGCCAACCCTAACTTGGAGCCATAATGGAAGAGAATCTGGGGAAATTGACATAGTTCAAAGTCTTCATATAGTTTAGTACTTTTACCGTTAAGTAACTAAGAGTTGTATTTAAAATTGGGAAGTGTGAAATAGAATGATTTGCTAAAACTTGCTGGTGTTCGAGAGTGGAAAGTACGGAGAGATGTCAGAGGACTCATGTCCAGAAGCTTCTTCCGGTGATAGTTTTCATGATCACATCTTGGAGTTACTCCTTTAGGTGGTGGTGAACAGTTACGATTACTTTTTATTTACTTAGCCCTGACATTTCATACTTAAAGAGCCAAACACTTTTTCTGAGCATACTGTCACCCTGATGTTTACTATTTTGGTTGCAAAAACACAAACCAGTGTAGGTAGCAAAGAGGGAATTGGAAGCTCATACAACGCAAATTCAAGGATGGCTCTCACTTCCGGCTAAGTTCCAGGGTGCAAATAGGATCATTGGGGCTTACTCAGCATCTCTCCATTCTGCTAGTCGCCACTTCTCTTTATGAGTAAGATTTATATTTTCCTGCTTCAAACAAACTCTCTCCACATGTAAAAAGACGTAAGTGCCAGTTTTTCCAAGTGTGCATCTTTACAGCTTGTGATGCAAAAATAAGCCCTTTCTCTCCCAACACACATGCAAAACACACACACACATACACACACACACACACACACACACACACACACACACTGAAAGATTCTAACTTGTCCTATCTGGGTCTTCTGCCCACCCTTGCAGCAGAAGCAGGCAGGACACTGGGGCTATCACTTCTGCCAAAACCGCTTGGGTGAGGGAAGAGTCACTCCTCAAATAACACGGGTTCTGGCCAGAGTAAAATGACTGGTGTTTAATGCAAATGTACTTTAAATTAAAGAATTGCAAGGTCTCTGTTAGTTGAGAGAGAGATGTTGTAGTTTATGCTATTATTTTTCCCTTTTCTAGAAAGCATGACAGTGACATAAAGAAGCACCTTTATTAATTCTCTGATAACAGACGGAGTGTAGACATCTTTTAAAAAGCAACACATATTGGCAATAGAACCAAATGCAGTTTTCTATAGATAGCACTAGCCTGCTGCTGTCTCAATTTAAAATACATTCAAAAAATTGCCACCAAATCTAAAAAAAAACACAAAACAAAACAACAACAAAAAAGTCAGAAAAAAAATCAGACTTGTGGGAATTTGGAAAGGGAGAGTTGGAGAAATATGGTCAAAAGTTACAAAGTTTCAGCTATAAGACAAGTGCTAGGGTTGTAATGTATAACATAATGACTACAACTAACACTGCCCTACAATCTATACTAATAAAAGGATAATATGCTAATTAGACCGGACGTCTTCCTGAAGTCCTTCCTGACAAAGCCGGGGGCAAACTGCCCCAGGCCCCTCACCCAGGCCAGCACTGCCCCCGGCGGGGGCCCCTACCCCATCGGGGGCATGGCTGGCCTGCAAACTGCTGGCAGCCCCTTGCTCAGGCCAGCCTGTCTCAGCAGAGACCCTCACCCTGATCAGAGGCAGGGCCGGAATGCAAACCCCGCGGCCGCTGCCCTGGCAGCCCCACCCCAATCCAGGGCCCCCTTCAGGGCAGGCCAGCTGGCCCAAACCCATGCACTAGGCCTCTATCCTATATAATAAAAGGGTAATATGCAAATTGACCCTAACAGCAGAATGACCAGAACGACCACTGGACCAGCCACTATGAGGTGCACTGACCACCTCTTGGTCCCTTTCCCCAGCTGGCAGGCTCTGGTCACCTGATGGCCACTTGCTGTGGGGCAGGGCCTGTGAGCAGGCAGGAACAGCCGACCTCTCGGTCCTTTCCCCCGGCCATCAGGCACCGATCACCTGATGGCGAATAGGGAACCGGGGCTGGGTGGCGGCAGCGGGCAGGACCAGCTGCGGGCAGCTGGGGAAGATGGCCCTGATCGCAGGCCAGGCCTAGGGACCGTACCCACACATGAATTTTGTGTGCCAGGTCTCTAGTATATAATAAAATTGTTAAGAGATTAAATCCTCAGAGTGCTCATCTGCCGGGAGCCGGTCCATCCTTGCTGTTTCAAGGGACCTGGCATATATAGCATACAGTTCTTAATATGTTTGCTCACCTTCTTGGTGCTGTGTTTTAACCAAGGTCACCTCTCCGAGAAAGGTTGAATCCCCAGGTAGGGATTTTCCCCTGAAGTTAGGGAGGAAATAAAACCCCTCAACTAAGTGCCAGGCAGGTAATTAATCATTTTAACTACGAACAATCATGCTTAAGCTACATAATCTTTACTCCCTGGAATGGAGATAAGAAACACCCTAACCTTTGTAATAGAGATTGATAGGATTGAATCAACTGGTATAAATACAGATGTAACAAGACAGCAAGAGACAGAACTTAGAACACAGAACTCATGAGACAGAATTCAGAAGACAGAACCTACACGGAGCCTGGAGACAGAAGAACTTCGCTGGAGAGAACATGGCAATAGACCCTGGACTGAACCTGACTATAGAACATGGCAAGAGAACCTGACTAGAACCTGGTGACTGAACCTGGCTGGAGATCTGAAGCAGAACCTCTCTGGAGATCCAGACCAGAACTTGGCTGGAGATCCTGGCTGGAGATCCTGGCTAGGCTGCTGATCAACTGAACACTGTCTCCGTGTCCTTCCTTCTTCGCTGACTCCGTCCACACCTTTGGGGACCCCTGGACCCGCTGGGGCTGGACCCCGGCATATGGCGCCCAAACAGGGACCCCTAGGTAAGCGCCCCGCACTCGGGACGGATAGGACTCCACCATAGGAAAAGGGTGGATAGTCTTCGCCAACTCCGTCCACACCTTTGGGAACCACTGGAAAAGGATTCCCCTAGGTAAGCCCCCCCCCCATTGAGAACCCCCACACTCGGGACGGATAGGACTCCACCAGGGTACTGCAGACCCCCCTATAGAGGATAAGTAGGATAAGAAGGTAGATAGTACAGAACTTAGATTGAGAAGATGTGCCATACTGAGTCCAAAGAAAGAAGACTCTGTATTGATTCTTAGATTGAGAAGATGTGCCATACTGAGTCCAAAGAAAGAAGACTCTGTATTGATCTTTAGATTAAGAAGATGTGCCATACTGAGTCTAAAGAAAAAAGACTCCGTATTGATCTTTTAACACATATGCTTGCTAGCAGAGGAGTTAAGGTTACTCCCAGTCAGATGGAACATTTTATACAAGAAATACGTCCATGCTTTTCTGAGGAAGGAAAGGTGCTGGAAAGGTAAATGTAGAGGCATGGGAGAAGGTAGGCCCAAGGAGCCTTATCCTTAACCCCACTGCAGCCTTTCCACCCCAGGAAAGTGCAGGATTGGCAAGTTCTCCCTGGGGTGATAGATCAGGACTCAGGTAATAGCAGAAAGCGCCAATCCTACTCTTAAAATGGATATAAGAGAGCATTTGAGGTTTTTCTTTTTAATGCCTGCTTTTAAAAAATAAAAAAGGGGGAATTTGCCAGGAGCCAGTCCATCCTTGCTGTTTCAAGGGACCTGGCATATATAGCATACAGTTCTTAATATGTTTGCTCACCTTCTTGGTGCTGTGTTTTAACCAAGGTCACCTCTCCGAGAAAGGTTGAATCCCCAGGTAGGGATTTTCCCCTGAAGTTAGGGATGGAATAAAACCCCTCAACTAAGTGCCAGGCGGGTAATTAATCATTTTAACTACGAACAATCATGCTTAAGCTACATAATCTTTACTCCCTGGAATGGAGATAAGAAACACCCTAACCTTTGTAATAGAGATTGATAGGATTGAATCAACTGGTATAAATACAGATGTAACAAGACAGCAAGAGACAGAACTTAGAACACAGAACTCATGAGACAGAATTCAGAAGACAGAACCTACACGGAGCCTGGAGACAGAAGAACTTCGCTGGAGAGAACATGGCAATAGACCCTGGACTGAACCTGACTATAGAACATGGCAAGAGAACCTGACTAGAACCTGGTGACTGAACCTGGCTGGAGATCTGAAGCAGAACCTCTCTGGAGATCCAGACCAGAACTTGGCTGGAGATCCTGGCTGGAGATCCTGGCTAGGCTGCTGATCAACTGAACGCTGTCTCCATGTCCTTCCTTCTTCGCCGACTCCGTCCACACCTTTGGGGACCCCTGGACCCGCTGGGGCTGGACCCCGGCACTCATCATAAGGAGAAAAAATGTTTTTCTTTTCTTCTTTCTTTTCTTGTTTTATATCTATACTAGGACCCGGTGCACGAAATTCGTGCACTGGGTGTGTGGGGGGGGGGAGTGTCCCTCAGCCCAGCCTGCCCCCTCTCACATACTGGGAGCCCTCAGGCGTTGACCCCCATCACCCTCCAATCGCAGGATCGGCCCCTTGCCCAGGCCTGACGCCTCTGACAGAGGCGTCAGGCCTGGGCAGGGGACCCTCATTTCCCCCCATCACTGGTTCTGCCCCCAGCCCCCTCCGATTGCTGGCTCTGCCCCTTGCCCAGGACTGATGCCTTGCCCAGAGGCGTAGACCCCCATCACCCTCTGATAACCTGATCGGCCCCTTGCCCAGGCCTGACGCCTCTGCCAGAGGTGTCAGGCTTGGACAGGGGACCCCCATCTCCCCCCGATCACTGGCTCTGGCCCCCGCCCAGGCCTGAAGCCTCTGGCCCAGGAATCATGCCTGGGCAGGGGACACCCATCTCCCTCTGATCGCTTGCTCCACCCCCCGCCCAAGCCTGACGCCTCTGACCCAGGCTTCAGGCCTGGGCAAGGGGACCATCATATCCCCCCAATCCCCGGCTCAGCCCCC
This sequence comes from Myotis daubentonii, assembly GCF_963259705.1. Classification (NCBI taxonomy): domain Eukaryota; kingdom Metazoa; phylum Chordata; class Mammalia; order Chiroptera; family Vespertilionidae; genus Myotis; species Myotis daubentonii. Next base: position 66,050,687 of record NC_081846.1, on the reverse strand, counting down.
CGCCCAGGCCTGATGCCTCGGCCAGAGGAGTTGACCCTCATCACCCTCCGATCACCAATCAGCGGATCGGCCCCTTGACCAGGCCTGAGGCCTCCGGCAGAGGTGTCAGGCCTGGGCAGGGGACCCCCAGCTCCCCGCGGTTGCAGGCTCCGCCCCTGCCCAGGCCTAATGCCTCTGGCTGAGGCATCCGGCCCGGGCAGCGGGGACCCGCAGCTGCAGCGGCCCCGCGATCGTGGGCTCTGCTTTAGGCCCAGGCAAGGGACCCCTAGCTCCCGGGACTGCCAGCTTCGACCGTGTCTAGCTCCCATCGCTGGCTCCACCCCTACTTCCTGCTATCACTGGCCAGGGCGGCAAAGGCGCCTGATTCTCCGATCATGGCTGGGGGGCAGGGCAAAGGCGGCCCCAGGGCCGCCTTTGCCCTGCCCCCCAGCTCTTAGCTCCCCCCTGGGTTTCCGATCACTGTCAGTGGCAGGGGGCTTCTTCCTGCTTTCCCTTTCGCCTCCCTGCATTGTGCCTACATATGCAAATTAACCACCATCTTGTTGGCAGTTAACGGCCAATCTTAGTTGGCAGTTAACTGCCAATCATAGTTGGCAGTTAACTGCCAATCATAGTTGGCAGTTAATTTGCATATAGCCCTGATTAGCCAATGAAAAGGGTATCGTCATACGCCAATTACCATTTTTCTCTTTTATTAGTGTAGATGAGAAGGTGGATATTACCTGAACCTGTGCGGTAATCATTGGATAATACATGTACATTAAACCATCATGCTATACTCCTTAAACTTTTTCAGGGATGTGTGTTAATTATTTCTCAATAAAACTGGAAAAAATGCCAGCAGATGGAATTTTTGTCTAGCTTTAGTTTTAAGGAAAATAAATCTAATGCCTGATGAATATCTTGTAATGGTATGTCTTTGGGTGGGATTTTTTATTAACAAATAATTGTGCATGCAGTCATTACCCACTTGTCAGTCACGGTATATATATATCCCCATCATCATTTATGCCCTTTTCCACCACCATCCCCTCCCACACCCCTGCAGTCACCACATTGTTGTCCATGAGTTCTCTCTCTCTTTTTTCTTTTTTGCTCAATCCCTTCACACACACACACACCAGCTCAAATTTTTTATTTTTTAAAATATATCTTTATTGATTTCAGAGAGGAAGGGAGAGGGAAAGGGATATAGAAACATCAATGATGAGGGAGAATCATTGATTGGCTGCCTCCTGCATGCCTTCTAATGGAGATCTAGCCCACAACCCAGGCATGTGCTCTGACTGGGAATCAAATCTTGATCTCCTGGTTCATAGGTTGACGCTCAACCACTGAGCCACGCCAGCCTGGCCAGCTCATATTTTTTAATACCAAAAAGAATCCATAAAAACTGAGAGGCTTCCTAGTAATGAAGAATGACCTCTAATTGTAATGGATTTTGCTTTCAGGTAAATTGATAAAAGCTAATTTTTATAGCATGAAAAAAATTATTATTTTTAATGGCTTTGTTTCTAGACAGAATGTGAATCCATAAGTGATAACACTGAAATTGTTTCACAACTAAAAGTGCTGAAGGATTTATTCATTCCTTTATTCTTTCACTCTGTATTGAGAGCCTACCGCGTTATTATGCACTGAGCTGAGCACTAATGATACAACAAAGAATAAGACATGTCCTTGCTCTAGAAAAGCTCACAGTATAGCCAAGCAAAAGCTCAAAAGCATAGCCAGTGCTACAAAACACTTACGCCCAGACAGCTATGATAGCACAGAGCAGCAAACTGTTGTGCCTGGGGCCTGTCAAAGAAAGCATTTTTTAAGTGAAGGTCTTGATGGAGAAACTGTAATTGTTTTTAACTAGAGGCCTAGAGAGTATACCAAGTATTCCAGGAAGAAAAAGCATAACTCACTGTTACAGCACTTTGTGGTTTCCTCAAGTCACTGGCAGGACAGAAAACAGCGGGAATGAATGCCCAGGAAACTAACAAGGGGTGAGAACAGGCAGAATGGGATGGGAATAGTATGTCATGCCAAGGAGTTGGGAAAGTTAACTCTGGACGTAGGGAGGAGGATGGGTGAAAAGGAGAGAGACCGAGTTCACTGAGACCTTATGGAGGTTATAGAAAAGGCTAACATGTGGCCTAAACCAGTGGTCGGCAAACTGCAGCCCTTGAGTGTGGCTCTTTGACAAAATACCACGAGCAGGTGCGCACATACAGTGCGATTGAAACTTCGTGGCCACACTCAAGGGGCCAAAGAGCCACATGTGGCTCGCGAGCCTCAGTTTGCTGACAACTGGCCTAAACTAAGACTGGACGTCTACAGAGACTTTGCAAAGTTCAAATGGAAATTATTAGTAATGGATTGATTGAGGGAGCTAATGAAGAGGAAGGAATCAAAATAACTCATGTATCCAGTTTAGGAGACTGGTTTAATATCCTTAAAGATATTAGGGAAAGTAGAAGAAACAGACATTGGGATAGAGAGCAGGGCAGGGATGAATTGGGAGAGAGAACGGAGCTGTGATTGCCTGTGCTGAAAGACATTAATTTGGGGTTTTAGTACAATAGCTACATAAAATAATGTCTTTTACTGATAACATATTATTCTTGATATATTTGATTAATGTCCCACTTAAATGTATTCACCATCAAAACACATCCTCTATAATAAAAGGCTAATATGCAAATTGACCATCATGCCCTTGCACAAGATGGCCACCCCTATGTGGTCATAAGATGGCCCCCACAAGATGGCTGACAGGGGAGGCAGTAGGGGGTGACTGGGCCAGCATGGGAGGGCAGTTGAGGGCGACTAGGCCTGCAGGGGAGAGCAGTTAGGGGTGACTGGGCTGGCAGGGAGGGCAGTTGGGGGCAATTGGGCCAGCAGGGAGGGCAGTTGGGGGCAATTGGGCCAGCAGGGGAGCAGTTAGGTGTCGATCAAGCTGGCAGGAGAGTGGTTAGGGAGTGATTAGGCCAGCAGGAAGAAGCGATTAGGGGCAATCAGGCAGGCAGGCAAGCGAGCGGTTGAGAGCCAGCAGTCCTGGATTGTGAGAGGGCTGTCCTACTGCCAGTTTAGGCCCGATCCCTATGGGATCGGGCCTAAACTGGCACTTGGACATCCCCCCAAGGGGTCCCAGATTGGAGAGGGTGCAGGCTGGGCTGAGGGACACTCCTCCCCCCCCCCCCGTGCACAAATTTTGTGCACCGGGCCTCTAGTGTTATATCACAGTATGGATCAAGTCACCTGTTTCTATATTCCCAACACTACAAGAGAAGCTTGGTATTTTGAGTAGCAGTAATCTCATGTTATGCTTAGTATTCTACCTTCATGACTATATTCCAGATGCTTCTGGGGAGGAACACCATCTCCGTGTGACTGCACAAAGTTTTGAGACAAAGAATTTTCTGACCTCAACTAGTGGTCGGTCTCTTTATTAAAGCCAAGAACTGATACGGTTCATATTTCCTAACCTCCACTTTTCACATGGAGATACTTTCATTTCTAGGAGCATCACAATGTTAAACCTTTTCAAATGATATATTTTGGTTTAATTCACAAAATTTGAAGGCTACAGATTCTTATAGATTAGGAGTAAACTACTCAACAGAAACAATAATAGCTACTAGTTGTTGAATATTTATAGCATTTTCAAAGATATTCTAAGAAACTTGCTTACTACTATATTAAAAAAATCTTCACAGTGATCTTGGAAAGGCATTAAAACATTATTACAAGAAAAATAGTTGAGTTTTTTCACATTAGATGTCAGGGTGGGGGCTTTTGATGTCTCATCTTATTTCACACTGAGTCTTTTTCATTAACTTTTCTTAATGCATTCAAAAGTTGTTAAAGTTTCTTATATAAAAATATGATTGATTGTTATAGTGACAGTAATTGCATTTTAGCAAAAGTAACCATTATAGTAATTTTCTTCAAAGAAGAGAAATCTAACTAACTAAAGTAGCTAGTTAACTTCCTCACACATTAACTCTGAAATTTCTAACATAAAAATACTTAATAAGGGAAGTACAGGTTGAAGAACATAAAATAGCATGTAATATTTACAAATCTACTTTCATTGGGTGGTTCACAATTTTATGTAGCTGTTAATCACAAATTAAGTGAAACAAAGGAAAAACTAAAATTTCTACACTAATGGACTAACTAAACTAAGTTCTCAACTGAAGCATTCTAAATTGACTCTCAGATATCTCTTATTTTCATGTCTAAACTACAGAAGAAGGTAATTATTTTCTTTGAAACCAAGATTTACTCATTTCATGCCCTTAGAAGATTGAATCAAATGAATACGCAAAGATATCATGATTGCAAAGGAAAAAGAAAAAACAGTTACACATGTACGTAGATGGGGGAAATGCACTATGTAGTGACAACTTGTACACGTTAAATCACAAGTGAAATAGCATTCGCATTTAATTTCCTTATTCCACTGCACACCTGAATACTAATTAGGGACTAAAATTGGAAATGTGTGGTGCTGCATGTATTGATAAAATCTCAGCTCGCTATTATTCAGACACCAGTGATTAACATGAATTGCATCCTGGGAAAAGCTACTTTGTCATTTTTATAGTTTTCTTTCTAAAATTCTTGTTCCTTCTTATTGGAAGCTATATACTAATTTCAAAATCAATCAAATGTAACTGAAATGATGGCTAAATGTTGAATTGCATTTTCTAATATTTATTGCTAAGATTGTATAGACAGTAACTGCCATGAGGAGTATACTAGTAAAGCACAAGCCTCCAATTCAATATGCAAATAGATGAACAGTATTCAAGGTAGCCTAAATCAATTGAGTCAACTCCAATTTTTCATTTTGTGGGGGCCACGGGGAACAGTGGTACTTAGTTTCTGCTCCTTCTTAGCCCTGTTTTTAAAATGGCCCCCAGGACTTCAAAAGAAAGATTTATTTTGAAGGCTGAGATAGAGGAAAAGGAGTTTAAATCTCATGATTTTTCCCTGGCTGCCTCTCTCCATCTCTCTCCATCTTCATTCCTTTTCTAGCCTCTGTATTTAAATTGGCCCTTGCACTACCATTTGATTTATTTTGGAGTTATTCTTATAGATAAGAATTTTATTCACAAAGCCATATTTCTTTGAATTAATGCTTTCTTTTATTTTCCCACTATCCCCAGAGATTACAGATCCTCTCCCATTTGTTTGCACATTTTGCCCATCAATTGCATCAATAATATACGTTAGTTCTTATTATGTATGGCAAGTGGTGCAGTAGGAGGAAATGCAGATATGTGTGTGTATCCATGCGTGTGTGTATGCACACACCCTTGCATGTGTCTGTGTGCTTTTGACTTGTATTATAAAATAAGGATTCAGTATCAAATTAATGATAGTAGTCTCTCAGAAAAACCCTACTTCCTTGAAGCCAGGCTGGTGTCTCATTTATTAACAGAACACAAAGATAAAGGTAATTACCAAAAAAAAATTACACTCCTACACATCAAAATAGAATAGAATGTTTCAAAGAGAAGGACCTAGCAAATATCTGCTAAGAAAGTCATAGGGATTGTATCAGTTAGGATGCTTTTTAGTTACAACAACAGAAAACCCAACCCCAACATAAACTTGCATAAACAATGAAGAGAATGCATTGGATCATGTAACCAACAGTCTGGAGCAGGGGTCCTGAAACTACGGCCCGGGGGCCACATGCAAATACAAATATTGTATTTGTTCCCGTTTTGTTTTTTTACTTCAAAATAAGATATGTGCAGTGTGCATAGGAATTTGTTCATAGTTTTTTTTTAAACTATAGTCCGGCCCTCCAAAGGTGTGAGGGACAGTGAACTGGCCCCCTGTTTAAAAAGTTTGAGGACCCCTGGTGGAGGATGGAAGAGACTCAGGTGCAAATAACCAGAGCTCCAGGCTATTCCCAGGTTATTGGCTACAATTGTCTCAGTTCTTTTCCCTTGATTGTTGGTTCTGCCCTTAGGTTAGCTATTTCCCAAATGCAAAATTTGAGCTAGAAGCAACCAGGGTCATGTTCTTCTTTCTCAGAGGTTCTCAACCTGTGGGTCGCGACCCCTTTGGCGGTTGAACAACCCTTTCACAGGGGTCGCCTAAGACCATCCTGCATATCAAATATATACATTACGATTCCATAACAGTAGCAACATTACAGTTATGAAGTAGCAACGAAAATAATTTTATGGTTGGGTCACAACATGAGGAACTGTATTTAAAGGGCCAGAAGGTTGAGAACCACTATTCTTTCTCATTCACATCTCCCAGGAGAGGGCATGTTTTTCCCCAGCCAAAAAATAAAAGTCCTAAACTTCATTCATTGACCCAGTTTGGACACCTCTTGAATCATCTGTAGTGGCAAGAAGGAAGGACATTCAGTAGTCCCTACCCACACTCTTTTCTGCAGGAGGTACATTCCAAGACCCCTCACATATATACCTCTATGTAGTTCTGAACTCTATTTTACTGTTTTTCCCTATACACACATACCTATGATAAAATTTAAACTACTCATGTACTTTGTGGTCATTATTAAATAAAAATAAGGTTTATTTGAACACAAGTACTGTGATATGGTGACAGTCGCTCTAACAAGCCAGAGATCTAACGGACAGGGAACATATACAAGAGTGGATACACTGGACAAAGGGATGGTTCATGTCCCAGGTTGGACAGAGCAAGATGGCCCAAGATTTCATCACGCTACTCATTACAGCACATAATTTAAAACTTATGAATTGCTGATTCCGCAATTTTCCATTTAGTATTTTCAGACTGCAGTTGACCCTAGGTAACTGAAACCGTGAAAAGCGAAACCATGGATAAGGGGGACAACTGTATTGGTTTAGACCAGTGGTCGGCAAACTGCGGCTCGCGAGCCACATGCGGCTCTTTGGCCCCTTGAGTGTGGCTCTTCCACAAAATACCGACTTCTGCGCATGGGCCACAAAGTTTCAATCGCACTGTACATGTGCGCCCGCAAGTGGTATTTTGTGGAAGAGCCACACTCAAGGGGCCAAAGAGCCGCATGTGGCTCACGAGCCGCAGTTTGACGACCACTGGTTTAGACCAACCAAGGTGTATGCCTGGCACACCCTGATACAATTCCATAGGTTTCTTAAATGCTAAAACACTTCTAAACATAAGCATCTAAGTTTCTGAGTCTTCCCAGGTGTTCCTCACTGCATCAGCAACCCCTCCTGAAATCCCCCTGACCCCTCCATTATCCAGCAGCTACAAAGTCAATATCTGCAAAGCAAAGATCCATTTGCACCATGCTCCAGCAATACAGTAGGCATCCCTTCTGTTTGGATGGATCATGTCCTGGATGTTAAACATTTTGAATATCATCTAACTTGCAGCATCAATCCTACTATATTAGTTTCCTAGATAGTCATAAAAAAGTACCGCAAACTGGGTGGCTTAACACAGCAGAAATATACTATCTCATCATTGGCTAGAAGTCCAAAATCAAATTGTTGTCTGAGCCATGCTCCTTCCAAAGACTCAAGGGAAGAATCCCTCCTGGCCTTTTCTAGCTTTTGATGGTTGCCCACATTCCTTGGTGTGCCCTCGTTTGCGGTAAGGTAACTCCAATCTCTGCATCTGTCTTCACATGTTGGTCATCTACGTATCTTGTGTCTAAATTTCCCTTTTCTTATAAAAACATCAATCACAGGATTAGGACCCACCTTAACCTAGCATGACCTCATCTTAACTTGCTAATATCTTCAAAGACCTTATTTCCAAATAAGGTCACATTCACAGGTTCTAGGCGGATATAACTTTGGGGGACACTATTCAAGCAAGTATATCCCCCAAGTGGGATGGCTGCTATGCAATGGGCAAGTAGCAAAGTGATGTTAAGGGGGTTCCCACAATGTCCACTATAGATGCTGGACCCCCTGGCCCTTTGGTCTTTTCATTTACCTGATTATAGTCAACAGCTTTATAGTTGAACTGGCATTTCAGATTTTATTTGCATATTCTGAGCTAGATCCCATACTGCCTAATCTCATTTTTTATTCTAAGGCCTATGTCCACTGACTTCAAAAAGTAATTTTGGGGAGAGGTCTGGCGAAGAGTCCTTAAATCCATATGCCAGTCCAAGTATTAGCAATAGAGTGAATAAACAATATATCTCACCTAGGTCAGTACTACTTTTTTTTTCAAATGTATATACTAGTAGATGTGATTAATTAAGTAAAAGTTCATTCAGAATTTTCCTACATTTATATCTCTTTGTCATTATGTATATTCTCTATCAACAGATTGTAAAGTACAATTACTATTGGACTTTAGCACACTGGCCTCTTTTAGAAGGACCATGAGTAAATTGGGATACAATTCTGGCTGCTGTTACACAGGCCAAAACAGCCCTAACTGGTTTGGCTCAGTGGATAGAGCATCGACCTGAGGACTGAAAGGTCCTGGGTTCGATTCCGGTCGGGGGCATGTACCTTGGTTGCAGGCACATTCTCAGTAGGAGGTGTGCAGGAGGCGGCTGATCCATGTTTCTCTTTCATCGATGTTTCTAACTCTTTATCCCTCTCCCTTCATCTCTGTAAAAAATCAATAAAATATATTTTTTAAAAAAAACAACAAAGGCCAAAACAATAATAGCTTAAACAAAGAGACATTGATTGTTTTCTCGTGTAAAAGCTGAAGCACAAGTAATCCAGGGGTCACATGGCAACTCCGTGGTCTTGAGGACCTAGGTACATTCTCAAGACAGGGTTTTCATCACCATTGTGGCTGCATTCTGCTCACATATCATTGGCTAGATCCTAAAATATATGGCCAACATAGCAGCAAGAATAGCTGAGAAATGTAGTCTTTATCTGGGCAGCCATGTGTAATCAATTTATGGTTGTTCAAAGTTCTTATTGGTGTTTCATTTGTTTTGCTTTGTGCAGCCATGTGCTCATAAATTGTAAGAGCTGAGAGTTCTATTACTAAAGAAAGAAGGATAAAAGTGTTATTAGGGAAGAGTTAGCATCCTTGACAAAATCTACATGCATTTGGAAGAAAGTGATGGCTATTTGCAAAAGATTTGCATATCCCTAATGTTTGTTCTAATATCAAAATAACTTTACACATCTTTAATATTGCTGTTTTGTTATTCGTTTTCTTTAGAATCTACCTCATCTTACTATTTATGTCGTTGGCTTAAAAATAATCACTAACTGTCTAGTGAAAAGGTTTCAAAGGAGAATGATTGCAAACATGGAGGTCAACAGAAAATTATGTGGAAGGGAAATAATTACAATTTGGCGAGTGACTATTTTAATAGAATGAGGATTCTAACTCCGTATATATGGTGACAAGTTATCCAATTATAACTAGTAAGAAGAAATGTTAAACTAGGGTATCAATCTCGAAGTCTTACAAACTATAACACACAGTGCTACAGTCAAACCAGACTTCATGTAGCTTAAATCTGGTACCCTCTTTAAAAGCAGGTTCTTCTCAAATGAGAAAAGGCATGTCAATTTTTTATAAATTTTGGATAACAACATTTGGGCAGAACTTTGCCAGAGCAAAACAAATGAAACAATAATGCAAATTTAAAAAAAGAATAAAATTGGAGGATTTGGAGTATATTCAATTTTTGATTGTTCAAAGTTGTTATTGGTGCTGAATTTCTCACAATTCTGACTTCTTGCAGAACCTTATTATAAACTTTTATGGAGATAAGTGTACTGGATGGTCTCAGTGTGTCCCTCAGATCCACTCTCCATCTTTCCACACCAGACCTGCACCCCAGGAGGCTGACTTGTATAGAGCACATCACTAAGCTTGCTTGCCCTCTGGTTTCTTGCTAAATCCCATCAATGAGAGGCTCCAACAGGATACTGGACACTGGAAGGGTGATGAAGTTGCGTATGTATTCCCCTGCTTTCCTCCATGCCACAATGCAGTTTGGCAGTGCCTGAGTTCCTCCACTGAAGGCCATGGCTCCTGTCATCTCATTCTCTCCTACAGATACAGCCATAGCTGCCTTTCCTATTCCGGGGCAAGAGAGGGTCTAGCCAGGCCCTCTTATTGATTTAACTCTACCTATACCATTAGAAATAGCTCCTTCATTAAGTTGTCTTCAATTGCTCCTTTTGAGTGAGCCATCTGTTTGCAGGACAATGAGTGGTACAATGAGGAAGAAATGACTCACTCGACAAACAACTAGTCCTACTAATCCAATGGCTAATAGGCCATCCTTGATTTTTAAATTCTCTTCTTTCTATGAACCCCTGCCTTCCAAACTTGGATCAAGGTTAGTCTCTTTCATAAACCATTTCTAAATCAGCCACATGGCTCTAGGTCCTAGAAACACTGGCCATCACTTCCAGTTCATTACTCTGTTCATTGTCTCACTTTTCTAAAGAATTTATTTAAGAGGAAGGGAGGGAGGGATGGAGAGAGAAGCAGAGAAACATCAATTTGTTGTTCCACTTATTTATGCTTTCATTGGTTGCTTCTTGTATGTGCCCTGACCAGAGATCAAATCTGCATCCTTGATGTATTGGAATGATGCTCTAACCAACTGAGCTACCTGGCCAAGGCCTACTTTTGATGTATTTGAAAGGCGCACCGCCCGCCTCTCCGGGCGGTGCTGGGGAAGGAGTCTGACCGCCCGGCTCTGAGATCCCTCCGCGCCCGCCGTAGGGCCTGGCCTCCCCGGAGCAGGTCCGAGTGTCCAGACCGGCTGCGTGGTGGCCGGCAGCGGGCCGAGGGGTGGGGCCTGGCTGCGACCGACCACAGGAGAGGTCATAGGAGCGGAAGGCCTCACCGCCTGGCTCTTTCCTCCCTTCCCCCGTGGTCGGCTCCCCGCTTGCCCGCACTGGGGCCGAGGGTCCGTGCGGCCCTCGGGGCCGGTCGGGGGGACCGGGGCCTGGGCCGACTGCCGGGCCCCATGGGGGGGGCATTGGCTCCCTGGCCCACAGCGGGAGTCCGGCGCGGGCTGCCACCCGCCCGCTGCCCCCCGGACGGGGCCCAGTGCAGCAGCGGCGGCAGCGAAGTGGGGCGCGTGCCCTAGCTCGGGGAGGCCGCCATGCTGCAGTGCGCCAGCCCCATGGGCCGGGCCTGCTCTGAGCGGATGCCGCTCCTCCAGAGCTGGGCCGCTCCACCGGCCGCACCCCGTTTGCTGGGCCTGTGCCACCCAGACACGCTGGAGTCCCGGTCTGCCCGCAGGCCAGCTGCAGGTGCTGTGCGGGAGGGCCATCCTGCCTTGTGGCGAGTTCGAGTGGCGGCAGCAGGAGCCGGGCAAGGACTGCGCCCTCCATCTTGCCTTGGGTTCTCCATCTTGGGACAGAGCCATGTGTGCTCTCCATCTTGCCTTGGGTCCTCCATTTTGGGATGGTGCCATGTGCTTCCTCACGGGAAGAAGCCGCTGCTAGCCACACCCAGGATTTCTCTGGACTAACCAATAATAATCAAGGGAAGTGCACGCCATCACTATGACCACATCCTGTACCGACTCGCGCCTGGCCAATCGGCGGGGCACACAGTCCCCTCTCCTGCCCTCACTCCACCCCCCTTTAAAACCCCCTGTCCCATCAGGCCTCTCTCTCTCGGCCACTGGAGCTTACCGTTGCATCGGTGAGAGTGGCAGGGGAGCCAAACCTGGGTTTGAAATAAATGACTCTTTGCTTTTGCATCGGACTGACTGGCTCCCTGGGGGTCTTGGGAACTTTGAAATCTGGGCACAACAGTATTTATAAGCCATTTGTAAGTTTTAACATCTCTCATATGAAGATGATTTTTTTGGTCTACTTTCTGTATAAATTCTCTAAACACTTCTCGAGTTTTATGCTTCTTAAGCAATAGATATGCAATATTTGTTAGTTTCAGGAAGCCAATACCGCACTTGCTTCGGGTTTGAATTGGGAAGCAAGGTGAATATAGATAAACTACCTCAAAATATGTTCCCCAACCTACACTTTCACTATGAGCAATAAATTTGAAAGACAGACAGTTTCTTCTCATCTCAGCACTTCTTAATGCTAAAGAGACCTAGGACCAAGTCCCTTGACTACATATATTCTTCCCCTGGTAGTTCTCATGCAGTCTCATGACTTTATAAGCTTAGTAAAAATTTCTACTTCTAAGTCTAATAAGCATTTATTCTCAAACTTAATATAGTCACATCCAAACTTCTGATCTCTTCATTTCCACTCCAAATATGTTAATAGTCCAATCTTCCTCTTTCAGTAACCAGTAACTCCAGTTTCCTAGCCCAAAAGCTTTGGAGTCATCTTTTATTCTCTTCCCCCCCCCCCCCCCAAAAAAAAAAATCCTTCAAGAAGTCAGGTCAGTCCTATATACACAATACATTCAGATTCCAACCACTTCTCAGTGCTTCCTCTGTTATCCACCACTCTGGTCCAGGCCACTGCAATTCATTGCAATAGCCTCCTCTATGGTCTCCTCAGCTTCTGTCCTGGTCCTTCTAATTCTCTGTTCTCAACAGAGCAGCCAGGGTACTTTCTTTTTAAATTGTAGATCACAAAATTCTTCCGTTGGTTGCACACTCACTCCGAGTGACACCCAGGTGTGTGGAAATTATAAATCCTAGCTTTTATTTTTTATTGAATTAATTGGGGTGACATTGGTTAATAAAATTATATAGGTTTCAGGGATACAATTCTATAATATATCATCTGTATATGTATTGTGTCAAGTCTTTCTCCACCATTTATTCCTCCTTTACCCTCTTCTACCTCTACCTATCCCCCTTTCCCTCAGGTAATCGCTATACTATTGTCTCTGTCTATGAGTATTTTCTTTCTTGCTTAATCCCTTCATCCTTTTTACCCAGCTCCCCAACTCACATCCCCTCTAACAGCTGTCAGTCTGTTTTACCTGTAAGTATCCATGAGTCTATTTCTATTTTGTTTGCTTGTTTATTTTGTTCATTAGCTTCAACATATAAGTGAAATCATGTGGTATTTGTCTTTATCTGACTGGCTTATTTCATTTAGCAATAAATCCAAGCTTTTAGAAGAGAAAATACTGAGTAGACCAGGAAAAAGGCTGAGCAAAGAATAAAAAGGCAGAAGCACACTCGCAAGCAGACCAAGAGATTTTGAGTTAGAGGAACTGCTCTGAAAAACCCCATATTCTCTTTCCTTTTGTGGCCATCATGGAAGCAGCAGTTGCCAAAATGAAGTGTAATCCTTTTGTGACTTATAAGCAGAGCAAGAACCATAAAAGGAATTTTAATGCACCTTCCCACATTCACATGAACATTATGTTTTTCCCTCTTTCTGAAGAGTTAAGACAGAATTACAATGTTTGATCCATGTCCATCCAAAAGGATGATGAAGTTCAACTTGTGTGATGACACTACAAAGGTCAGCAAATTGGTGATGTAGTCCAAGTTTACAGGGAAAACATGTGTCATTTACATTGAACATATGCAGCAAGAGAAGCCAGTGACACAACGGCCCATGTGAGCATTCAGCCCAGAAAGATGGTTGTCACTGGGTTAAAACTGGACAAAGACAGCAAAAGGATCCTTGAATGTAAAGCCAAATCTCACCAAGGAGGAAAGAAAAAGGGCAAATATAAGGAAGAAACAAGTGAGAAGATGTAAGAATGAAGCAATATTACATGCATCCTTCATTAAAAACTGAAAAAAAGAAAAAAAAAAAAAAAAAAACCTCCTCAGCCCTATCCCTGTGGTCTACCAGCTGCCCCATCCTCCCAAAGAACAAACAGATGGAAAATTGTTTCAAGTTCTTGTTTATTAATTTAATATCAATTTGCACCAAAAGACTAAGATTATCAAAGATTTCCAGGAATAAAATTAGGGCCCTATCTTTATTAGAGAGCTCTCCTGCCTTGGTCAATTATAAAGTAGTAGAGAGGGCTTCTCCTTTGCCCTTCTGCTGGCCATGTGAAGAAACTTGAACTTGGCTCTGCCTCTGTTCTAACCCAAGTCTTGTTTCTTTGAAATGTGCACTATGTTTGCAAATCACAGTATTTTTTAAATAATCAAAAGAAGGACAGATAAGGGCCTAATCTCCAAAATTTATAGGGAACTCATACAACTTAACAAAAGGAAGATAAACAATCCAATCAAAAAATGGGCAAAGGACCTAAATAGACACCTTTCAAAAGAGGACATTCAGAAAGCCAAGAGACATATGAAAACATGCTCAAAGTCACTAATCATCCGAGAGATGCAAATCAAAACAACGAGGTACCATTTCACACCTGTCAGACTGGCTATCATCAACAAATCAACAAACGACAAGTGCTGGAGAGGATGTGGAGAAAAAGGAACACTTGTGCACTGCTGGTGGGAATGCAGACTGGTGCAGCCACTATGGAAGACAGTATGGAGTTTCCTCAAAAAACTACAAATGGAACTCCCATTTGACCCTGTGATCCCACTTCTAGGAATATATCCCAAGAAACCAGAAACACCAATCAGAAAGGATATATGCACCCCTATGTTCATAGCAGCACAATTCACCATAGCTAAGATCTGGAAACAGCCTAAGTGCCCATCAGTAGATGAATGGATTAGAAAACTGTGGTACATCTACACGATGGAATACTATGCTGCTGTAAAAAAGAAGGAACTCTTACCATTTGCAACAGCATGGATGGAACTGGAGAGCATTATGCTAAGTGAAATAAGCCAGTCAATGAAGGAAAAATACCACATGATCTCACTCATTCATGGACAATAGAGACCATTATAAACTTTTGAACAATAATAGATACAGAGGCAGAGCTGCCTCAAACAGATTGTCAAACTGCAGTGGGAAGGCCGGGGAGGGTTGGGGGGCAGGAGAGAGGGGGGTAAGAGATTAACCAAAGGACTTGTATGCATGCATATAAGCATAACCAATGGACATAAGACACTGGGGGATAGGGGAGGCTAGGGGACTGTCAAGGACAGGGGGGAAAAAAGGACACATATGTAATACCCTTTGTAATGCTTTAAGCAATAAAAAAATAAATTTAAAAAAATTAAAAAAAAGAAAGCTAAAAAGAACAAATATCACCCAGATTCTCAGTACTTAAGAATTAAAATTTTTTATCATAAAAAAAAAAAGAAGGACAGAAGGAAGGAAGGAAGGAAGGAAGGAAGGAAGGAAGGAAGGAAGGAAGGAAGGAAGGAAGGAAGGGAAGGAGGAAGAAAAGAAGAAAGAAAAGAAGGAAGGAAGAAGTCATAGTATATTCCAGACACAAGAAAATATTCTTGGGAAGCATTTCTAAGTAGGTACTTGAGAGTTTTCAAAAGAACATCAATAAAAGAGGTTAAATGAATGAGTTTTAAATGTTGATATTTCAGGTATGTTAGTCAATCAGAAGGATGATTACATAAAATACCCTTCCTCAGATCACATAACAAACGTTTCTATCACATAAAAAGATATTCTGAAGTGTAAGTAATTCACATTTGGCCTGCTATTGATGAGAGTATTCCAATTTCCAGCAACTCTCAATACACACAAAATAAGTGCCTTAGATTTTAATTTTTCATATTGTTTGATATGAGGTTTCACTGTTTTTATTCCAAAAGTAATGTCTCAAAGAAAACGAACATTTATATAAAACTTCTTTAGGATTTTAAAAGCATTTTATATTTTGGCTTTTTTTAGAGAATTTCTAGAAGAGAGGTAAAATATTGAGATTTAACCATACCAGAAACACAGCAATGAAGTTAAATTTACTAGACCAAATCAGAATTTCAGTACCAATAGGTATTAATCAACATATTCACAATCTTTCAATTCTCTGTTGTACTTTCAGTTCTCTGTTGTACATCTTTTATATTCATTGACATGCTGCTCAATGTGTGTATTTTTATTTTTTTCTAACAGAAATATTATACAATTTGTGATATATGTCAAATGAGAACATTCTTTTTTGAATAACAGAAGTGAATGGATGGTTCCTGTTCTGATATGTAAAGAGTTCTAAGTGATCATTCCCATCTTCACAACATGAAAAATCCTGAAAAACGTAAAACGCAATACCTCTTTTTAGATACATGACAGATTTGAGAATTCATGGCAAACCATAACCCCAAAACAAAAGACAGGTGAATATAGAGAGTTACCACTTAGCTGAAGGAGAAACAAGTAGAGTCAGCAGCCTCTAGGTCAGTGGCTCTCAACCTTCCTAACGCCGCAACCCTTTAATACAGTTCCTCATGTTGTGGTGACCCCCAATTTCATTGTTACAAATTGAACATAATTAAAGCATAGTGATTAATCACAAAACAATATGTAATTATATATGTGTTTTCCGATGGTGGTCTTAGGTGACCCCTGTGAAAGGGTCATTTGACCCCCCCAAAGGGGTTGCGACCCACAGGTTGAGAACCGCTGCTTTAGGAAAACATAAACTCTTAGAAATGAATTTTCTGGAGACACAGTTTGGATTAGCTTGAGAGTCAAAAGCTTTAAGAAGTCCAATCTGAGGGAACTCGTTCAAATTTATTATTTCTGATAGGAGTCCAAGCAGGTTCTTACCATGAAACTAGAAAATATTGTCTCATGCTCCAGGCAGGAAATGAAGGAAACATTTTGATATATCCTCAGTGTACTCTGTTCTCTGTTACTTAGACCATCCCTCAAAGAAAAGGAATTCACCCAAATAGTATCTGGTTGTTGAAACAGCAGACGGCTCTCAGACTCTTTTGGTTTCTCTCTGACAAAACAAAACAAAATAAATAAATTCTAAGAAGCTTCTCTGAACTTTATAGTACAGAGGTTTTGTCCCATCCAAACATGACAGTTTTAATCATAACATAAATAACATTTTCTCACACATATACCTTCCTTTCATCATAACAACATGGCTCTAATTGAAAAGATATATGCATCCTTATGTTTGTTGCAGCATTATTTACAATAGCCAAGATATAAAAACAACCTAAGTACCCATCAATGGATGGTTAGATAAAAAAAGAAATGGTGCATTTATACAACGGAATATTATTTGGTCATAAAGAAAGAATGAAATCTTACCATTTATGACAACATGGGTGGACCTAAAGGGTGTTATGCTAAGTGAAATAAGTCAGACAGAGAAACACAAATACCATGTGATTTCACTTCTATGAAAAATATAAAACACAAAATAAATGAATAAACAAAACAGAAACAAACTCATAGATGCAGAAACAAACTCATGGTTGCCAGATGGAAGGGGGTTGGCGGGGAGGGGTGGGGGCTGGGTGAAAAAAGTGAAGGGGTTAAGAAGTAAAAATTGGCAGTTACAAAATAATAATAAGGATGTAAAGTACAGCATAGGGAATATAGTTAATAATACTGTAATAACTAGCTGCAGTTCTCCAGAAATTAGCACTAAATGGTGCTACTATCTTTGCAAGATTTTAAAGATTTAAAGCTGTCTCTATCTAATCTAAGGTTGAGCACTATGTATAGAAAGCAAGCTGGCAGAAATTCAGCAACCAGAAATCTGTGTCTCCTAACAAAAGACAGTTGGACAACTCCTCCAAAAGACAGCAAGATATTACGCAAAAAGTCAAACACTTGCTTCTTCATTTGCTAGGAAAAATTATTTTCTCTCATCAAACCCAATATGTGTTATTTTTAAAAATTACATGCCCATCACTAAATGGCTGAGTTCACCTACATATTTGAGTTAACATATCAAACAAAGAAAACAGGCTTGGCTGCAAAGTCAATGAAAGTCAAATAAAAAGCCAAACTAAACAGATGAGACGCCATGCCCAGAAGATCAACAAGAAGAGCATTGTTCGGTGAGGAGGGTTTAGTAGCTCTAGCAAGGAGGATTGCTGTGCTCATCACAACACAAAGCGACTCATTTAAGCTACTTACACACAAAAACACAAATCCAACTGCAAGACTGCTGGAGAGTTAGTTTCATATATCTGCACTTTTTCTTTTTCCACACTGTGTTAGAGTTAAACTCCATTGATTCCTACATGGATATTCCAGAGGTATTTTGGGAAATAATGATGGTAATGATAAATAGGTAGTAAATTTCTTGTATTATTTTTAAAAAATATTTCTTTAAATATTTTAAAATATAAATGCAAGATGTGATGGCAATTATGATGGCTGTGATTAAGATAATAATAAATTGTTTTAAAGCAATCCTCATTCCATTATATCTGTCCTAAACTGATTCTATAGCCTTTGAACACTGGGCATTACTTGGTCTGGTCTAGAGTACCATAGGACCATAATATACCCATATTTGTCCTTCCAGAGATTTGTCAGAAGAAACTTGCATCCACTAAATCAGGGTGGGGAACCTCCGGCCCATAGGCCATACAAGGCCCTCAAAATCATTTGGTCTGGCCCTGCTAAGGCATTAGGGGTGAGTTAATTATGTTTGACCAAACATAGCAGTAATTTTTAAATTGATACATTTTGTATAGCCCATGGATTATATTATAAATATCCTAATGGCTGTTGGCAGAAAAAGGTTCCCCACCCCTGCCTAAACTGAAAAGCAGAATTTCTTCTCCTCCACTGAGTCCATTAGGATTTTTCCTGCCTGGTATTGTAATTATCAACCTAGAAAACACAAGAGACTCAACCTAAAAGCTATTTAGCAAAGTAGTGGGGCACAAAATTAATATACAAAAAACAAACAACAAATAGTATGAATATATGATGGAAGAAAGTACTCATTTAAATAGGAAAAGAAGATTAAAGGCACAGGATTAAGTTTAATGAAAAATGGTAAAACATGCTGTTAAACATACAAAAAATTTTATACAAAGAGACAAGGTATTGAGTTGATAGAGTCAACATAAAAATATGTCAATTCTTTCTGAGCTAATTTATAATTTCAACTTGAGCCCAATAAGAAAAAATATTGACAATGGGTTTTTAAAACTAGGCAAAGTGGTCAAAGGTTTATATAAAAAAATAACCAAAAAATAGGCAAAAAATAAAAACAAGAAAGCTTGAGGGAGAAAAGGGCAGGGTTGGGAATTCGCACTATTAAATATTAAAACAAAAACTGGAAGCCCAGCCAGCATGGCTCAGTGGTTGAGTGTCGACCAATAACATAATAGAAAAACAGACAGAAACGTGTACATATTCAAGTCACAAGAAGAAAAATCCAAATGGTTTGTAAACATAAGTAGATGATCAAGTCCACTTGTAATAAGATAAACACATGTCAAACTATACTGATATATCACTTTTCAGATTAGAAATGGTCTAGGACAGTGGTCCTCAACCTTCCTAATGCTGCGACCCTTTAATACAGTTCCTCATGTTATGGTGACCCCCATTACTGTAATTTTGCTACTGTTACGAATCGTAATGTAAATAATGTGATATGCAGGATGTATTTTGGCGACCCCTGTGAAAGAGTCATTCGACCCCCAAAGGGGTCACGACCCACAGGTTGAGAACCGCTGGTCTAGGAGATTGATAACACATTTTATTTGAAGGAAAATAGGCCCTCTCTCACACATTAGGGAGAGTTAAATGGCTACAACTCTAATGGAAGGAGTTTTGCAGGATTTGTCAAAACCTCATATATCCATTGACTCACAATTGCACTTCTAGGAATTTTTCCTACAGATATACTTGCCCAAATGTGAAATGCTATCATTCATGCCAACATTACTTGACATAAAAAACTGGAAATATCTCACATGCCCATTAATAGGACACTGGTTAAAAAGTCATGGAACATTTACAGAGGGAAGTACTACACAGAATTAAAAAAAAAAAAAAAAAAAAAAGAGGATGCACTCTAATTGATCCTAAGATGTATTGTTAAATGCAAAAAAAATAAAGGTAATGTATAAAGGTGTATACGGCATGCTACTTTTTGTAAAAAGAAAAGGAATAAGATTATCTCTTTATACTTTCCTTTAAGTGCAAGAAAAAACTCTGCAAGAATAGATAAGAAAATAATCCCAGCTGGTGTGGCTCAATGGTTGAGCATCGACCTATGAACCAGGAGATCATGGTTCAAATCCCTATCTGGGCATATGCCCGGATTTTGGGCTTGATCCCTAGTGTGGGGAGTGCAGGAAGCAGCCAATCAACGATTCTCTCTCATGATTGATGTTTCTCTCTCTCTCTCCCTCTCCCTTCCTCTCTGAAATCAATAAAAATATATTTTAAAAAAAGAAAAGAACCAATTATGGCTCTGTATATGTGTTTGTGTGTCAGAGAGCTGTGTAGATGGTAAACAGGGTAAGAACAAAATTTTTCACTGTACACTTTTTAAAAAATTTTGAACTATATGAGTATATGACATTTTAGGGTAGAGGATGGGTGAAGACCGTGCTTGCCAGGAAGAGCTGTTCCTTTACAGCCTTAGTGATAAGCAAATCTGCAAACCATTTGCTGTTAGGGAGAGTGGGAAGTCAATAAAAACTATCTTCATTGCCAGAGGACTCTTTCTACTAAAAGGAACACCATTAAAGCCACACTTTGGAAAGAGAACCAACTAAAATACATTTTTTAAAAAATTATTTCTGTTGCTTTACCTAAGAGAAAGGGAATTATGCCCAAATATAGTGTATCCTCAGGTCTTTCTCTTCTTTTCAATTCTTTTTAAACACTAAGAAAAAAATCATTCAGTGTTTTCCTTGTCTTGGTCTATTCATTGTCGGTGGCTTATAAACAACAGAAATTTAATTTCTCACGGTTTATTTCCCATGGTCTGTTGAGAGCCTGCTTCCAGTTCTCCTTGTACCCTCACATGATTGAAGGGTTAGGCATATCTCCGGAACCTCTTTTATTAAAGCATTAATCCCGTTCATGAGGGCTCCACCCTCATAATTTAATTTATCCCATTCATGAGGACTCCTCCCTCATAATTTAAGTGCCTTCCAAAACCCTACCTCCTAAAACCATCATCGTTAGGGGTTCGAATGTCAACATATGAATTTTGGAGGGACACATTCACTCAGACTATTGCATTCCTCCTAACATACTTTCTAGCTTTAAAATGTGATTTTGTAAGCTGAATGTTTCTTTACTTTTGTTGATTTTGCCATTAAACTTGGAAACTCCTCTATTTTGTCTACAGAATTTTAAAGTTTCCTGATCTAAACGAACACACTGTTCTAGTACAATTCTGTCAAATGTAAAGTGGGAGGGTTATCTTTCAAACTAAGTCTATGGGAGTTGTTTTTTTTTTATGTAAACCTCACCTTTTATTTGTTACCTATGATTTCACACTCTGTTTCCAGACTAATATCTTACCAGCTTGCAAGGACATTTCTCTGTCTGCTCTAGGATATTAGCAAATCATCTAATTTAGCTCCCTCTGAGTCTAACAATATGTCCTAAATTATTCTATCCAGATCATCAATAAAGATATGACAAAACCTATGCTCATTGTAGGTTTCTATGAATTATCTTTTCATTCACCTGGTCTAGAAACACAGCGAAGGCTAACTACTCTTCATTTGTAACTTTCTCAAATTGTTCAATTACCTGAAGTGGTATAAACCAGGCTCTACCACTACACTGATGTGATTAAAGAAAAGTTAACTCCAATAACCTAAAATTCCCTTCAGCCAGTGTTTCAAAGGAGAATTTATAAGACACTTTGCATTGCAACTTGACTTATATGGTAAAGATATTAAAGTGATACTCCAGGAATTAACAGATTGCATTCAGTTTCTTTGTTTTTCTCTTCCCTACCCTTCCCCACTTGCTCAGGAAGTGTTTTAGTTTGGTCTTAGGACTGAATTTAGAAAAAAAGCAGATTTTTCCTGGGGGAAAATAACCCTTGAGAAAGTAATGCTAATACAATATAGTGACCATATTCCTTTTTATCACATAAGTAGACCACAATACTTGAAGAAGTTGAGTTACAGATATCTGAGAGCTCAATATAATTTTCCTCTACTTTTGTATATTTTGAACATATTTCCATAACAAAAATTTAAATAAATGAACATTCTCAATCTCTTTTATTGTGGTGCATCTTTTTTCTTTTCTATTGAACTTATTGGGGTGACATTGGTCAATAAAATTATATACTAGTAGATTTCATGTGTACAATTCTATAATACACCATGTATATGTTGAATTGTATGTTCATCACCAAACATCATAATTATCTCTACTTGCTCACTGGGTTAAAAAGGATATACTGTACTAGAGGCCCAGTGCACAAAATCTGTGCACTGGGGGGGGGCGGGGGGTCCCTCAGCCCAGCCTGTGCCCTTTTGCAGTCTCGGAGCCCTTGGGGGATGACTGACTGCTGGCTTAGGCCTGCTCCCCACAGGTTTGGACTCAAGGAGAAAACAGCAAATGCAAGAACTGAGGTAACTTAGGAGAAATGATTTACTCTTCTTAGGCTGTACTGAGCTAATGAAACAATATACACCAGTAACTCACCTCATTTATCTATAGTTTACTCCTGAAGTTACCCAAAGGGTAGTAATATTAGTTGTGGGATTGAAAAGATTGTGTATACTGTATTTTGGTGGATATAATAGGAAAGGTGTGTTCCAGAGAGGGAAAATGGTGTCTCGCTGTAGAGAGATATTTGAAGGAAAAATCTCCCCCACACCTTTCCCACCACTACCACCTTAAATATTTACATGGTTGAGAAGGTAAGTTTTTTGCTCAAGATGGGGAACAGAGAAAATCCAGCTAAAGTTGCTTTCACTGTTTGGGCTCTGAGAGTGGTGTTTCATCAGCCATTTAGAACTTAATTGCAAAAGCATAAATAAAATTCCCAAGCCCCTTATTCTCTTTATAAATATTACTTTCTCACTTCTGTGCTATTCTTCATTTGCCTGCAAAGAAAATTAAGGCTTCCTAATAGTTATCCACAAATACATAACAGCGTTGTGGGTCCTACTTTATTTATTATCTCATTTGTGATTTCAGTATTTATGTTTAGAATAAACTTATTAAACTAGCCAAAGATGCAAAGTTAGTTGGCATGCCTATTTCTTAGGAAAACATGATTGAATTGAAAGTCATCTTCACAAATTTAATGACCTTTAATGGGGACAAATGCAGATTAAATCACCTAAATAAAAGAAACAGATGTTAGAAATTTACATAAACATTGTAGAATATTATCTAGTAATTATGATATATCAGAAGCAATAAACAACAAAGCCTTTATAGTGATCACGGACCAGGTCTTAGAGTATTGTTTTCTAGGTAAAACCAACTAGTATAGATGAAATGACAAGACAAGGTATTTTCTGATAGGGAGAATTTCAGCCAATATGAGAATGTTTAGTAAATGACAGAAGAGATGCCTAAATTAAGTATGGGAAAGACCACTAATGTAAAAATGGGTTTTAATGTTCCTCAAATATTTGGAAAGGAATCATAGATTGTGATCAATCATTCTATATTTGAGTAGAAGATAGGGGAAAAGCACGCTGCAGAAATAAAGACTTAGAGTTATAATCATGGGAAGACTTCCTTATCACAAAAAGTATGTGATATTGAAATGAGCTAGCATTGTGAAATCTCATCAAAAGATGTTTAAGTTGGATATTTAAGTTGTATCTCATGGAGAGACTCAAAAGAGGAAGTTCAAAATTCTGTCTATTCCTAGAATCCTGTGATTACCTATGGAATCAAGGATTAATATCATCTTTTAGGAATGATTTAATAGAAAGCCAAAACCTTGGGTATCCATCTAATTTTGATAAGTTGGTGACTAGCAATATACTACAAAAACTGTAAGGTGTGGCAAAAACACATAATAATCCAAGAGTAAGACACAAAGTATCAATCTTCAATCTACTATTCACAAATTCTGACGCTACAGCTAAGTGTTTTCATTTGGAAAATATAGCATTTGACTCCACCTTTAAGAGTTGTACAGATGATAAGAAAATAAGTGTGAAAGCCATTGAAGACCTATAGTGTATTGCAGACATATATGCCTCTGTTGTTAGTAGTAACAATACTAGAAACAAATCATACCTATGTCTCAATGATACATATATAAATCTTTTAACTACAAATATGAAACCTTTCACTCCTTGCATAAAACCATTTACTTTTATTTGTTGCATTGTTCATACAATGAAGTTCATAAGGTGTATTGCTCAAAGGATTTTAGTAAATAATCCTCACCCAAGTCAAGATATAGAACATTACCAACATACTAGAATATTCCCTCATGCCCCATCCCAGTTAACCATCGCAAAGATAACGACTATATTCTGACTTTTATCACTAGAGATTAATTTCAATTATTTTGGAAGTTCATATAAATGAAATGTACTCTGATTTTGGCTACTTTGGCTAAAATTATTTCTGTGAGATTTATCAATGTGATTGCATGAAGCAGTTTTTCGTTATCTGTATTGTTGTATACTATTTTGCTTTAAGAAAATGCTAAAACAGAAGCATTTCTGGAATGGCAGAGTAAAGATCTCTGAAAATATCCTCTTTTATAAAAGCAATGAGATCACTGATAAAAATGGTTAAAAATCAACTTCTCAGAACTCTGGAAATAAGCCAAAGACTACAGCAATCTTAAGATCATTTATTTAAAAAAACAAAAACCTGGTATTTGTTTTATAAAAATGAGCTCTCTGGGATTTTAGCTTTCCCTATTTTGATTGCACTCTTTCCAGATTCATAATAGCCTTGAAAATCAGCAGCCTCACATCACAGAAGCTGTGAAAACCACCCTAGTAGATACTGAATAGGACAGAATGAGTTTGGAGCTCCCAAAAAAATCCTTAGTCAATTGTTGCAATTTGACCTATCTGGCAACACCCTGGAAAAGCCCCATTCACAAGACTTGTATTTATTTTTCCTGCTCTGGAATTTACTCAGTGAGGAGAGTTCTATTCCCAAGGCATTGTCAAAAACATTCAGTGGCAATTACCTAACATCACAGCAATCTAAGGCAATCTACCATTTGAAACAAATAAGAAGCTTGCCAAAAAACTTAAAAGAAAAATCTGGAAAATGGGACATCCACGGTGGACTTTGAAAAGTTCCAACATATTCCTGGGGATCTAGATGGCCACATGCATGTGCAGGACCTTGTGCATGCCCCAGAAAGACCACGGAAGGCCCTATTCTCTGGCTTCTGGCATAATCCGGGGCCCTGTGCAAACAGGAACTGAAGGCTAAGGCAAACGTATAAAATGCCAGAGCATTGAAGACATGCCCCAACACAAACACACACAGACCCTCCTTCGTGTTTGCAAAATCTTGAACATTTATTGTTTTAGGGCATTTAAAGAAATCTTCCTGCAATTGTTAGCTAACCACTTAGCTAACCAAGGAGAGACTTCCATAGCCACATATGACAGAATTAGTCCTCAAAAGTCTAATTTTACAGAATTAGTCCTTGAAATACCATGTTAGGCCACAAATTGCAATAAATATAGAAGAATTTAAATTATACAACATATTTTCTAGCCACAATGGAATAAAATAAAAAATCAATTAAAATTTTTGAGAAATTTACAAATATGTGGAAATGAAACAACATACCCCTAAATAACAAGTAGATACAAAAAATCACAAGGAAAATAGAATATATTTTAAGGTGAATGAAAATGAAAACACAACATGCTAAAACATATGGCATGCAGTGAAAGCAGTGCTCAGAGAAAAATTTATAGTTATAAATGCCTATATTAAAAAAGAAGAAAGATCTCAAATGAATAAGCTAAGCTTCCACCTTAAGAAACTAGAAAAAGAAGAACAATCTTACTTAAATCAAGCAGGAAGATTAGAAAGGAAATAAATAAAATAGAGTGCATCCTGGCCGGGTGGCTCAGCTAGTTGGAGTGTCATCCCATACACCAAAAAGGTGTGGGTTCCATTCCAGGTCAGGGCTCACGTGGGTTTGATCCCCTGTTGGGGTGCCTCCACTAGGCAACTGATTGATGTTTCTTTCTTACATTGATGTCTCTCTCTCTCCCTCTCTCTCTCTCTCTCTCTCTCTAAAAATCAATAAAACATATCCTCAGGTGAGGATTAAAATAGATAGATAGATAGATAGATAGATAGATAGATAGATAGATAGATAAAATAGAGTCCAGAAAAATTGAGAAAAGCAACAAAACCGAAGATTGATTCTTTGAAAATATCAAGAAAATTGGCAATCCTTTAACCACTGCTAAAAAATAAAAATGATAAATTAAAGAATTGGGAAACATACCTAAAATTACTAAAATTAGAAATGAACAATGGGCCATCAAGCTATTCTGTCAAAGCCAAAAGTGGAAGTTGAACCATTTACTTTTAATTTGTACAAATGAAAAGGATTATAAAGAATCCTATGAACACTGTATGGCAACAAATTAGATAATCGAGATGAAATGGGTGAATTACCAGGAAGACACAAACTACAGAAATTTTTATTTATGTAATTTCTTTCTTTACATATCTTAAAATTATATTAGTAAGTACATTTAAATTTAAGTTTATAATCCTGTTGATTCCTTTACCATTATGAAACACGATGTTTTTCCCTAGTAGTAATACTTTTTGCCTTAGTGTTTGTTTTGCCTGGTATGTATATAGCTGCACCATTTTCTTTGGTTATCATTTCATGTTATATCTTTCATACTATTACTTTCAACCTTCAGGAGTCCTTATATTTAAGATGTATCTTTCATAAGCAGCATGTAATTGGGTGTTTCTGTCCACTTTAACCATCTTTGTCATTTAATTGGAGTATTAATCACACTAATTAAGTGTAATTATTGATACATTTAGATTTAAATCTACCTTCTTACTATATGTTTCCTATTGTACTATATGTTTTTTGTTTCTGTATTTTCTTTTGGGTTAGTCAAGTGTTTATTATTCCATTTGTTCCATTTATAAGTTAGTGATATATTTATTATTACTATATATTATTGATTAAACTAAAATAAGTAATTCCAATATTCATCTTTTGCTTATTACAATCTACCTTAAGTTATTCACCTTTTGTGTTGTCATATATTTTTAATCCTACATCTATTTAAAACCCTACAATGCATTACTACTACTGGCTGTATTTAGGTTTACTCATTTATTCTTCCCTATGTACTGAATTTTTTCTTGCCGTACCATGAACCTGAAAAAAAAAAGCTGTTTAGACTTCCTTTTAGTGTAAGTCTGCTAGCAACAGATTATTTCTTCCTTTGTTTGTACAAAATGTATTTACTTTACATTCCTTTCTGATGGCTATTTTTGTGAGTATAGAATTCTTGGTTGTGTACTTTTAGAATTTTAAAGATGTCATTCCATTGTCTTCTGTATTCCATAGTTTCTATTGAAAAGTCAGCGTTAAGTCTTATTTTTGCTCCTTTGAAAGTAATGTATTTTTTTCCCCTTCGACTGCTTTCAATATTTTATTTTTATCATTGTTTTCCAGATATTTAAATATGATGCACTGGTTGTAGTTTTCCTTGTATTTGTCCTTCATGTGATTGGTGAAGCTTCTTGAATTCATGACTTGCTGTCTCTCATAAGTTTTGTAAAATTAGTTGCCAAATTTATTTAAAATATTGATTTTGTTCAATTCATGCTTTCCTATCCTTCTGGGACTCCTATTACAGGTATATCAGACTTTTAAACTCTGTTTCACATTGCTTTTATTCTCTCTTCTGTATTTTCCTTTCCTTTTTCCTTAAATTTGAATATTTTCTATAGCTTTCTTAGATCACTATTGTCCTCTCTGTGCCTAATTTATTACAGTCTTATCTTTCAATTTGTTTAGTTCTTGTAACTTTTATATCTAGCATTTCCATTTGGTTCTGTGTTTTTTTATATACTTGGTAATTTTTTAATTGAATGCTGAACATCTTGTGTGAAAAATTGCAAAGAATCTACATGAAGTTATATTTCTCCAGAAAGGATTTAATATGCTCCAGTCATATAATATGTGGAATGAAAACATTACTCTAGTGAATGCAGGATTTTAGACTTTGTTATACTCATCATTTTCTATTTATTTCTGTTAAAGCATAGCCTTTAATTTTTAAGGAGTAGCCTTCTTGGGTTCTCCTCTGAAATCCAGAGGTGTTTACTTGGGTTTTCTTCTGAAATCTTGAAGTGTTTATTTGGGCTCTCATACCTTGATGGTGTCTAAATTTTCATCACTGTCTCCCAAGATCTCTAAGACTGCCAACCTTTCTGCTCATCATCTAAGCCAGTGATGGTGAACCTATGACACACGTGTCAGAGGTGACATGCGAACTCATTTTTTGGGTTGATTGTTCTTTGTTAAATGGCATTTAAATATATAAAATAAATATCAAAAAGTATGTCTTTGTTTTACTATGGTTGCAAATATCAAAAAATTTCTATATGTGACACGGCACCAGAGTTACGTTAGGGTTTTTCAAAATGCTGACATGCCAAGCTCAAAAGGTCCACCATCACTGATCTAAGCTGTTCCTTTATACTTAGTTTCTCTGCATTTTACCCTGCAACAGTTTATGAGTCAGCACATGCCTTGAGGGGAAATTGCACAGGTGCTTAGGCTCACTCTTCTCAATTCCTGGATATTAGTCTCTCAAGTACTAATTACCTTGGTAGACTCAAACTCCAACACCTTTCTCTTAACCCAGTGAGACTGCCATAAATTCTGGCTGACATTTGCTTCTTGGCCTCTATGACATGAATCTACCTATGACATGAATCTACAAACACATGTAAAAAGCTCAGGTGAACGTGGAGTTAATTTATTACACCTTTCTCTTCTCTGGGATCTTGGTCCCTCCAGTACTGGCTTCCTTAATTCCCCACTAATAACTTTAAATAGCTGATTATATTATCTTAAAATAGCTGTTCTCAACAGGAGAGTTAACGTAATACAAGCTATTCTGTCATAGCCAAAATGGAGTTGAACCATTTACTTTCTATTTTCTATTTTCCTTAATCTCTACTTTCAATATAGTCTTCTCATTTGTGGTTCCTTAAAACTGCAGAGTTAAAATTGAGTCATAAAAGTTATGTACCTGGGTGGACTTAAAATAAGAAAAATAAGGAGGGAGGGGGGTAAGAGATCAACCAAAGGACTTGTATGCATGTATATAAGCATAACCAATGGACATAAGACACTGGGGGATAGGGGAGGCTAGGGGACTGTCAAGGGCGGGGGGGAAAAAGGACACATATGTAATACCCTTTGTAATACTTTAAGCAATAAAAAAAAAATAAGAAAAATGAATAAATAAATAAATGAATAAATAAATAAATAAAAGAAAAAAAAGAAAAATGAGCCAGGAAAGCATTTATTCAAACACTAAATAAAATTTGTATGATTGCTATTTTTCTATGATTAGCATAAATAACAAAGGGAAAATGGATTCTGAGTTATGTAGATGTTTAATAATGCAGATTCAACATTCTGTGTATCCCAGATATAATGGTACTATTGAAAAAGAAAATCAAAACATTGGTTTTATAAGTATAAAACCTAGTGTCTTTTTGTAACATATATTTTGTATTATTATTATTTGAATTTACAACATATATTTCCTTTTTACAAAAAGACAAGGTTATCAGTTTGATGTGGGCTTTCTTTTTAAAGTGAAAGTAGGTCTTTTGACTATGTTGTGTAGGTCTTCTGAATGGGACATGCTCCATTTAGAGCTGTGTTTCCTGCTTGGAGGAACAATTAATATGCTTACTACTTGAGAAACAGCATGGCTCATTGGACCAAGCTTTGAGTCAGTAGTTTGGAGTTATAATCCTACTTCTGTTACTGATTCAATTTGTGCCCCTGGGCCAGCCATTTAACTTTTGTATTTGTTCACCTGAAAAATGGTATAAAATTATCACTTATTTGCAAGAGTAGCTAGTAATAACTGATTTTGAATATAAATGCATATAATATATTTTGACCAGTTGAAATTACTACAAACATTCCTACAATTCAATTTCTTCTAAAACCTTAGTACTGCTTTGATTAAATTTCTTCTGATCTAAGTTAAAATGAAGCACAATAAAATGCAGTTAAGTGTTTTGTTTAATTTGCATGCTTAAACAGGTGGGAAAATCCAGTGTAGTTAAGCCTAAGAAAACAAAAAATGTTTAAAAATAGAGAGAACAATAATCTTTCTTTCCCCCACAGTTTTTTTTAAATTGTAAAAAGTATTATATATTTTACACATGTATTACTCTTTATTGCCAAAGCACAAAAATTCACATTTACACACAATAACAATAAACTCACATTTACTCTTTTTCTTTTCTTATTTATAATTTTTTAGAAATTGAGTTTAATAATAATTATTCTTAAATTTTATAATAATTTTCTCTCCACATACATTTCTTTTTTTTAAAGTTCTCACCACATCATAAAAAGGAACAAATAGATCATTCCTTTGCCTGGTACTTTATCTTTCTTTGCACAATACATGATACTGAAAAATAATCAAGATCGAGTTAATTTGAATACAGAGAAATTTAAAATGTAGTAATTGGATGTAGGAAAGGTGCCTTTTAAAGACAGCCTTAAAAATATTGATTTTAAATATTTAATAAGACATCCAATTTATTTCATTTATTTGAGTTTAAGTTTAAGTAGAAGACACTAAATTGGCTCTCTTTACTGCATCTACTTGTAACTGTTTCTAGTGCTCTGAGACTTAGTTATTTTTTCCTTATCTACGAAATGCTAAAAATAATATCAAGGCTACCAATCAAAGTTGTAGCAGCCCAACTGCCTATCAGTAGATGAGTGGATAAAAAAGTGATGGTACATTTACACAATGGAATACTATTCAGCCATAAAAAAGGAGGAATCTTACCTTTTGCAATAGCATGGATGGATCTGGAGATTAATATGCTAAGTGAAATAAGCCAGTCAGAGAAAGATAAGTACCATATGATTTTACTTATATATATTTCACTTATATGATTTCACTTATATAAATATATATATTCCACATATAATTCCACATATATATTCCACAGGTGTATATATATATATATTAGAGAGGAAGGGAAAGGAAGAAAGTGATAGAGACATCAATGATGAGAGAGAATCATTCATCAGCTGCCTCCTGCATGCCCCCAACTAGGGATTGAGCCCACAATCTGG